>NC_136482.1:188366676-188399176 GCF_053919585.1 Euprymna scolopes
GAATGCTATTTGGTTTGAGCACAATTTTACTTTAGTTTTGTATTTCAGATTTTAACTCAAACTATTATATCAAGATAATTTTATATAATAAACAGTAAGTTGTATAATGTGCAACGTAGACTACAAATAATTATAGAATACATCACTGTGTTGAGACATATAAAGTTTCCTCCCAGTGCACTGCTGTGAGTTTCAAACTAGAGCAGAAAATCCATTTTTTATTGACGATTGGGCGATTTAATCGATTTTGCTCACAATGAAACTGTTATAAGTGCAGAACGTTCATCTACTCTCATTGAATCCCGAGCAAGTATATATATATATATATATATATATATATATATATATATATATATATATATAAAGCTGAATGTGTGTGTGTCTGGTCACGAATAGGCTCCTATATGGTTGACTATTATAGAAAACTGATTACATATAATGATAGAAGATGTATCGAGACATAGGAATGGGTATGTTTGATCTGGCAGAACGGTGGTTCATTAAAATTGTGAGGGTCTGCGTTCGCGCCTGGTCCACAAAGTATGGAAATAAAAAAAAAAACGTTTACAAGTGTTTTTGATATGGATGTACATAAGAATACTTTGATAAGCATGTTTTAACTTAAATAGGGATGATATAATAAAATTGTGGTGTCTGTGTTCCCGCCTGGCCTCCATAGAATGGAAATAGGTAAAAACTGCGTAAGTATACTTTGATAATTATGTTTCAGTTTGAAGAAATATGGTATAATAAAATTATGGGGTGTTCGTTCCCGCCTGACCTCCATAGGATGGAAATATGTTACAAAGTTTAACACAGAATATTGTGATAAGTGTTTCAGTATGAACAGGTATGGTATGATAAATCATGGGGTTTATCTATTTTATTTTTACTTTCATCATATTTTCTTTGGTTTTGATACCCCCAAATTCGAAGCTGTCTCTTTACAACCTTTCCTTTTCATAATCTATCATACTTTAATAAATCAGAGTCCATTTTCTCTAGGCTGTTTTTGAACCAAGTCAACGACGGGTACGTTTGCTAGTATATATATATATATATATATATATATATATATATATATATATATATATATATATATATAATGCGAATTTTTTTCGCATTCATACCACCTATATTACTATCGGAATAGATGAGATATTATAGTCAATAATGCACAATAGTATTAAGAAATGCTATTTATACAGTAAAGATAACTGTTTGCGAGACTACTTTGGAAATGTTTAACAGTTCATAATACATTTATGTTCGATTTAATTATAAAGTATTTGTATATTATCTTGAGCCCGGACATCTTACACAGTTACATGGGACATACGAGACTATAAAGGGAAAATAATTTAAGATAGCAATCACTATCTATTCAGTCTCAATCATTAATTTACTATATATATATATGTATATATATATATATATATATATATATATATATTTGTGTGAGTGTGTGTGTGTGTGTGTGTGCGTGTGTGTGTAATATTGGTATTGTGAGAATTTGCTTAAGAGAAAGAGGGACTGGCCATAAATGCTCTTTCAATAATCCTAAATACACAATTAAGACAAATTTCTAAGAACAACTAATTAGTCAAAACAAAAAAAAGGAACAGTGCAATGTATCTCAAAAGACAGAGCATAAAGTAGATATACAGCGTCTAGTATTCTCAAATGATCACTTATTGCTTAACTTTATATATATATATATATGTGTGTGTGTGTGTGTGTGTGTGTGTATATATCAATGAATTATTATTTATTTTATGTAGTTTATGTTCATACTATTGCTCAATCTCGTATATTGAGCTTTTTATCTTGTTGGGATTTCCTTATTGGTATTGATATTAATATTGACTTTATGCTTACAGTATTATACAATTTTTAATCTGGATGTACTTCAACATATTTATGTATATATATATATAATTATATATAATATATATATACTTTATATTATATTAAATATATATTTACTTGATTATATATATAATATATATATGTATATATATACATATACATATATATATATATATATAATATAAAGCTGGACGTGTGTATGTGTGTGTGTTTGTCTGGTCACGAATAGGCTCCTATATGGTTTACTATTAAAAAAAATCTGATTACATATAATGATATAAGATGTATCAAGGATCAGGAATGGGTGTGTTTGACCTGGCAGAACGGTGGTTCACAAAAATTATGAGGTCTGCGTTCGAGCCTGGCCCCCACAGTATGGAAATAAAAATGAAAAAGAAACGTTTACAAGGGTTTTTGATATAGATGTACATAAACTTACTTTGATAAGTATGTTTAAACTTAAATAGGGATGGTATGATAAAATTGTGGGGTCTGCGTTCGCGCCTGTACTCCCTGAAAATATTGCACACACTTTAACAAAGACTTTTCGTATCTATCTGCGTAAGTATACTTAGATAATTATGTTTCAGTTTGAAGAAATATGGTATTATGAAATTATGCGGTGTTCGTTCGCGCCTGACTTCCATAGAATGTAAATATGTCACAAAGTTTAACAAGGTTCTTAAAAGGGGCGAGGGTCCACAATAACACCTTGACTTTAATTCACGTTAGGTTTTATTTATTTTTTTGGAGTTGAATTATATTGTATCGAATAACCTCACCTCGTAAATTTACGTTCTTATTAAAGTGAAAGCAAAAAAAAAAAAAAATAGTCGGAACTTTAGACATTTCACGACACAAATTTTGCATAACTCTGCCATTTTCCTTCTCCACTTGCACGTGGCACTCTTTCGAAAATAGATAATTAGATAAATAATAAAAAATAAGAACGTTACTTGTTATCCTGTCAAAAGAAGGAAAAACCCTGCTCACGTGATTACCTGTCTTTTTAAAAGCATTTACATAACCTTTTTATTTTTCTTTATATATCTGTTTAAGCTTTTTTGTCAGAGTACTAGAAGGAATTCAGTTGATTACAACCCTTTCTGCGTGTTCTTTACATTACAATAAAACAATCCTGAATCCGACGGCGCAATACTACACCGTTCAATACTATAAAACTGAAACGAAGCTGTTCTGCCTGGAAAGGGCGATATTTTCATTTATATCGATTCTTTGCTTTAAAAAACTAAAGTAATTACGTGTTTACTTTTTTAATATCCCATTTTGCTGTTTAGCTTCATTATTTTTCAAAACTGTTTTTGTTTCTTTGTTTTTCGATATTTCGTCGATATTATTTAGTAAGAGTGTTTAGCAGAAAAGCCAACAAACGACTACCCGAAAAAATTAATATACAAGAAATAAATGTTACCATAGTCAATAAAAGGTCAGTTCATGTTGTTTTTGTTTTGAAATAGTTTTTAATGCTCATTACTTGAAATAATTTCAGCGAACCGAAATTAAAACGAAATTTGAGGCGATAACTACTTAAATGAATTTTTATATAAACTATACATGTCATAATCGAATATTCCTCAAGCACAAAATAACGGAAAACATTAAAATATGTTTATAAATATTCCTTACGTTGATGTAACTCTCTTAAATTGTTAACACAGAATGCTCAGGTGCCCCGCCTTCAAACTGAAAACGGGGCTCTTCATTTCAAAGTCGCTGCCATTTTGATTTTTTTGAACCGGTTCGTGAATTTAAAAACATGTTTTTTTACAAACTACTTAAAAATACAATCCAATTAAATTTTCTACCATAAAAGTAACTTTTATTGGCTATTATAACATTTATTTCTTGTATATTTATATTGCTATATATTATAACATTTTCTCTTTGTAAGGAAACATCTTTTGTTGGTCACTCTTGGCTACGAATGGAAACAAAGTGGATATAAAACATATATTTTCGCGAAAATTATCTTTACTTTCATTCTATTTTGCTTAGGGTAAACTTTTTGAGTATCAAACCCTATCTCTTTACAACCCTGTCCTTTTCATAACCTATGATACTTTCATGAATCACAGTCCATTTTCTGTAGCCTGTTTTTGAACCCAGTCAACGACGGGTACTTCTGTTAGTATATATATATATATATATATATATATATATATATATATATATACTTAATTGTAATATAAAAATACGGTCCTGGTTATGACCTTAAACACTATCCGATGGTGAGGCCCCAGCTTGCAAGCTTTGGGAAGTGTGGGGCTATCCTTTAATTGCCATTGCTCCCAGGTTCACTCTGACTCTGGAGTGGTAGTACCTATTAGGGTCCCAACTATGGGTTAAATAGAAACAGACTTAAAAAAAAACAAATATACTCTATTAAAAAATTGTTCTTCAAAATCACTGGATTCGGCATTAAATAACCTGAAATGGGTTGATATGCCGTAAAACACAAACAAAGAAACAAACAAACTAATATAAAGATGATTTTATTGCTACAAATCGAACCAACCTTTTAAATTTTTACAAATATGACGGGAAACATTATTCTTTTCAACCTTACAAGAATTTAATAATTCATTTTGTAAAATAAATGGTCTTTTCTGTTCCCTTTCATATTTCGTTTCATTTATTTATTTTCATCTATTGCAAATTCGACTGAGTGACTAACCTCTATCATGTTGAATTTTATGAGATTTTGAGAGTCATTGATTTTTTAATGGAAACTGATTTCCTTCCGAAAAAGAAATGTATTTCTCTTCATTCACATTGAAAACAGTCGTAAATTAAGGCAGCCATTTCTTAAAGACTCCGAGAAAAACTTTGCAAACAAATATACAAATGAAAAATAAAGAAATAGTCGTAAATACTTACACTACAAACATTAACTTGTAAAACTTGTCTTGTATATTGTCATGTAGTGTACGTGAACCTCGTTCGAATGTTCTTCAAAAATATAGCAACCCTTGTTCTGTCTGTACAACTTAAACCTCTTTACTATCGTGGCGGCGCCAATTGTCTGAGTCTTTTTATAAAGAAAAACATTTGAAAGCGAGATCTGATATCTACCATTTTTTTCTTAGCTCTTCCATAACGATGCATATTTCAATACCAAAACGGGAAAAGATTTATGAGATATTAAACTGAGTCCTTGACATTTTAATGCCCTAGCCCGATCTTTGACGTATTTTTTCGGCGACCGCATTTTGTTATGGATGATATGCTATATACAACAAAAGGATATCGCATAAGCGCTATTTAATTGATATTTTCCAACTTTCTATTTGTTTTCTTAAGACAAAAAGAATGAAAAAACAATTTTTCGTTCAGTCAGAAAATAACTATTTTTGTTTCACGCGTATTTCCACATTACAATAGAACATAAAAGATACGTTCCAAAAGTAATGCTTCCTATTTTTTATTCCGCCCAAATTGATCGGTTAGCCAGTTGCAAACAACATTGTTATGATGCATCCATGACCTGAAAGTTTTGTCTTTCTTATGCAGATATTGACGGGGTTAGATTGTCATGACCATATCATGAATGTGCGTCAAATATTCAAATATTAGAGAAGCGTCATAACGTTTCCAGTCAAACGTGCATTGGAAATGATGATCACTATAACACACACACACACACACACACACACACACACACACACACACACACACACACACACACACATATATATATATATTTAAATATACAAAAGGTCAGAACAACATTGGTACCATCGGTTTCAAGCCTAACGTAAGGGCGACCAGCTAATTGTAAAGCGTAAATAATGTTAGGCTACAACATGGCTGACGAGAGCCTAACATTATTTACGCTTTACAATTAACTGGTCGCCCTTACGTTAGGCTTGAAACCGATGGTACCAATGTTGTTCTGACCTTCTGTACAATTTTAAATAAATAAATAAATAAATATATATACTTTGGATTTTTAAAGTAAAATTTAGAATTTAAAAGGATACATATATATATATATATATATATATATATATATATATATATATTTGTTTACTGTTTTTTGAGAAAGAATTCCAACAAAGTGCTCGATTACAAAGAAAAACCTTTTTTCAATATAAGACCTTGATATTTATTTATTTATTAAAACAACATGGCTGATGAGAGCCTAACATTATTTACGATTTACTATTAACTGGTCGCCCTTACGTTAGGCTTGAAACCGATGGTACCAATGTTGTTCTGACCTTCTGTACATTTAAATAAATAAATATTAAGCTCTTATATCGAAAAAAGTTTTTTCTTCGTAATCGAGCGCTTTGTTGGAATTATTTCCCAAATAACGATAAACAAATACACACACACACACACACACACACACACACACATATATATATATATATATATATATATATATATATATAATGCAATCATGAAGGGAAGACGGAAAATTCATGATTAAAGTGTTAAAATAAAATCCACGTTTAAAATAAAATTAACGGGGTGAAAAGAATAAAAATGGGAAAAAGAAAATGGGGGAGTCAGCTGACCGGTTTCGCCCTCGCTTTATCAAAGCTGTATCGGGGTAATATGGGTAAAAAAAGGAGGAAAGACAAAAATGGGAATCGAGATTATGTACAGATAACGTTGCGTTATGTATGGGGGAAAAACGCAATAACGTTATATTACTCGAAGATCTTAGAGACTAATCACGCTCAAACCCAAGAGGCATTCCTTCTGCTTGCAGAGGGAAAGCCTTTTCAACCGAAGTAAGCAATCTCCAAATCTTTAACTGAAATAATGAGTAAGCACGACTCAACATTTTAAAAGAATTCGTGCTAAAGTTCGCTGAACAAGACGAGTGTTTTATAAGGTGGTCAGTAATTGAAGACTCGTTGCGTTGGCAATTACGTCTGTTGTTTGGTATGCCCCATTTCTGATTTTGGTAGGTACGTGTTTATGGACTCTTCCATCCAATCTTAATGCAGTTCGACCCACATAGTTGGCACTGCAACTACATTCAAAATTGTAAATTACATTATTATTATGATGGGAGGGGGGATAGAACATCTTTTCGAGAGGATGGCATTAACGTTCTCGTAGAGAACACAACATGTATATTTGAAGCAAAATAATAATTTTGCACTGTTGAACTAACTTGCTTTGCAAATTTCTCACTTACTGCCCCCATCCAAGGTAAATGCAGATATACTGGGAATTTATTGACCGTTTGAATTTTAGTTACAGAGGACTCTGCTATTTTCCTCTGTATAACTGACATAATCACATCCAACGGGTACCCATTTTTGGAGTGGGTGTCAGTAATTATTTTTGATTCCTCATCCAATTTTGATTTGGAGCAGATCATAAGGGTATGATGTGTTAGGGTCCAAATTAAATTTATCTTATGTTTTGGGGGGCAAAATTAATCCAAACGTGTATACAGTCCCGTGAACGTGAGTTTACGGTATATTGATGTAAGATAACTTGATGATGTTTTCGTTTCCAATGCATCAATGAAAGCTAGGGATGAAAGCTACTGTAACGCGGGATGCATTTTATTAAGTAAGGAGAAAAATTATTTGTCTCTGTTTGGTTATCGAAGAGTCAAAATGTGTCGTCTACATAGCGAAAATAAATCAATGGTTTGATGGGTCCAGAAAGCAATTGCTCTTCATGGAAACCGACGAAAATATTCGCCATTATCGGGCCCAAAACTGAGCCCATCGACTAACCTATTTGCCGATACTTTACATCGTTGAAACTGACTTCAACTGATGTAGTGGCAAATTTCATTACTTTCAACGAATATACTTTCAGAAATGGGGGGAGACGATATCTGACAACGATATAAAAATCTGTACAGATATCTATAGTCTGTGAAATCGGGACGCAAGTAAACACGTTGCTAATGTCGTAAGAACACATAAATTTATTAACAACCTCTGAATAAATCTACAAAATAAAATGAATCTTTCGAACAATATTTACTGTAATATTCCAATAATGTTTGAAGAATATTTTAAATCTATTTTGCAACTTTATGCTATGATGACCCTACCATAGACAAAATGGGCCTTAAGGGAATACCTACTTTATGAGTTTTCGGCAAACCATACAATCTAGGGCAGATCGATCCTGAGGGCCTTATCTCATTAGCTATGTCCGATGGAAGTACACCACTCCCAACCCGCTTAACTAATCTCTTTTGAAATTTAGATTCTAAAGAGGTTGTACGATAATGAGTTGCGACAGGGCTCACTTTTATAAATTCATCCATGTCGTTCAATATGGTGATCTAATATTACAACACCTGAACCTTTATCTGGTCTAGCAATAACTAACGATTTATTTTTTCGCAAATCTTAATAACTGAATAATGCTCTTTGCGCCATTTAATCTCTGAATGGGAAATCGATGTGCTTGCATAGCTATAGGCCAAGTCGTTTAATCTTGCTTTTAAATCCCTTGCTTTAATTTCAGAGACCGGAGAAAGTTTTCTTGCTTGGGCATTGAGAATTCAAATTCAGAAAACGCCTCTTCCCGTTTGACACTAGGCAATGGTATACAAAAATCTACACCATGATCAAGTATTAATGATTCAAAGGTAGAAAGATCATGGGAAGATAGATTAAAGACGTTCTTGCCAATATTGGAATTGGTAGTACATAAAAAATTTCTTGTGTATTAAATGCTGCAATTTTTCGTTAAATTTAAGAACTAGTTTTTTATGACCACGTGCTTGTAAAATTGCAATATACTTAGCGAACCGAATTTTATCAAAACACGATAAATTGGGCGGTCGGCTTTCAATCCTGGCTCCAGACAGTTGCCTGTCTAGCAGCACTGATGAGCTGTGTAACAGCGAAATAGTACTATATGTGGATAACTATATATATATATATATATATATATATATATATATATATATATATATATATGGAATAAGAGCGGAGAGGAGGTTAAGAAAAAAAAACCTGACTACCCAGCTTGTTTCCTTCAATAACTACAAGAAACCTTCTCTACCACCAATAGCAATGGCCAAGAGCACATTGCCTGAAAGTACTTCTTTTAAACTCCTCGGCCTCACGTTTACAGGGAATATGAACTGGAATAGTTACATTGAGAGCATTGCCAAGGCTGCTGCAAGGAATGTTGGCTCCCTCTACCGTGCTAGAAAACTACTTACGCCTGCCAGTATCCTATACCTTTATAAGGCAACCATTCGCCCATGTATGGAGTACTGTTGTCACATCTGGGCTGGTGCATCTGCTGCTTGTCTCTCGCTCCTGGACAGGGTTCAAAAAAGAGTCGCCAACCTGATAGGTCCTGAACTGTCATCTAGGCTTCAACCTCTGTCCCATCGACGAGATGTTGCATCCCTCTGCCTGTTCTACAAATACTTTAATGGTGAATGCTCTGACGAACTGCAAACACTTGTACCTCCCCGACGTAACTACCCCCGACAAACCCGACAAGCTACTAAGTCTCATCCCTTTACAGTGGAGATCCCTAGGCGCAAGAAAGCCTTTTACTCCAATAGTTTCTCTCCCAGAACTGCGGGTCTTTGCTTTCCCAAATGCAATGATATGCAGAAGTTCAAGTGTAATGTTAACAAACATCTTTCTACTCTTTTCCCTTCATAATGACCCCGCTAATTAATTCCCTAATAGTAGCCCCCTGCTTCAAAGTGGCACTGTGCCTTGTTTGGGGTGAAAATTGAATAAAAAAAAAAAAAATAATAATTCTAATTGAAGCCGGAGGTTTCTCTGCTTGCACAAAGTAGGGGGGGTAGCAATGATGGCAAGTGCCGATGGACGATATATATATATATATATATATACACACACACACATATATATATATACACACACATATACACACACACACACACATATATATATATATATATATATATATAATACTAGCAGGGAGGCTCGACATTGTTTAGGATTTAATGAGGATTAACAAATTTTCCACCCTTACATACATATATTTTCATCAAAGTCGGTGAAATAGCCTATTTTTGAAAAAATTAAATCGCTTACTCTTGTTACTAACTTTACCCCCGCAGTGTACTATGAGGAAGCTAAACATTCTCCTCGCTGTGACTTAGTCACGTTGTAGTCGCAATTGCATTATTTTGTTGATTTTTATAAAACAAGCATTTCAGCCCGGCGTTGTTCGGGTGTTTTGAGGTGTATGCTGAGACAAAAAAAAGAAGAAAAAAAAAGGTAAATTTTTTAAACTTTGACTTCTATTATGACCCCTTAAAATTTATTGTTTTGGACTCAAATTCAATTATTAAGTAAGATCCATGTCCAAGAAACCTATATCTAAAATTTCAAGTGTTTAGACACAAAATTGGCAGAGGAGTTTGGTAGAGTTCTCAAAGGTCAAATCGTCGAACTTTGACCCTTTAAGAGCAAAGATTTTGGCTGAAACCGGATTACAAAGATTTTCCCAATTCTCAGTACCGTGTATATCAAATTTCGATCTGTAGACTTTAAATTGACAGAGTTATTGCGCAGGGAAATGTACACACACACACACACACACACACACACACACACAGACAAAGACGTTCACTTTTATAGATATACGAGCATTTCAGCCCGGCTTGCCCGGGTGTTTGGAGGTGTCTGCTGAACAACAAAAAAAAAAGCTAATTTTTTAAAAATTTGACTCCTATTATGACCCCTTAATATTTATTGTTTTGAGCTAAAATCAAGTTATTAAGTTAGATCCATGGCCAAGGAACACATATCTAGAATGTCAAGTGTTTAGACTCAAAATTGCCGGAGGAGTTTGGTAGAGTTCTCAAAGGTCAAATCGTTGAACTTTGACCCCTTAACAGCGAAATTTTTGACCGAAACCCAACCACATCGATTTTCCCAAATCTCAGTAACCTGTATATCAAATTTCGAGTCTATAGACTAAAGATTGACAGAGTTATTACGTAGAGAAATGTACACAGACACACACACAGACAACACAAACAGACACGTTCACTTTTATAGATATATAGACTAGCATTTTATAGATATATAGACTAACATTTCAGCCCGGCGTTGCCCGGGTGTTTGGAGGTGTATGTTGAACCAAAAAAACCGTCAATTTTTTTAATTTTGACTCCTATTATGACCCCTTAAAATTTGTTGTTTTGGACTCAAATCAAGTTATCAAGTTAGATCCATGTCCAAGGAACCGAAATCTAAAATTTCAAGTGTTTAGACCCAAAATTATCAGAGGAGTTTGGTAGAGTTCTTAAAGGTCAAATCGTTGAACTTTGACCCTTTGAGAGCCACATTTCTGGGCGAAAACCAATCACAGAGATTTTTCCAAATCTCAGTACCCTGTATATCAAATTTCGAGTCTGGAGAATTAAAATTGACAGAGTTATTGCGAAGGGAAATGGACACAGAACCACTTTCACTTTTTTTTTTAGATATATAGATTATCTTTAAATAATGACTTCACTTAAAGTTTTAAATGCAAAAGTCAAGTATAGTGGTTCAATTTTACGTTAAACAGAAATATTCATTTCGAAAACTGTCTTATCAAATATCCAACTGTTTATTTCCTAAAAGTAATTTACCATAATCACTTGAAGTAAATTATATATGCAAAAGTCAAATATTATGATTCAATTATGCTCTAAAAAACGTTCATTTCGAACGCATCCTTGTTATTAAAAAATAATTTTCAGTTAATGTTATATGCTGGGCCTTTCTGCTTGTGCGAGGACAACACTTATTTACTGCATGTGTTGTGTTAAGTTGTATAAATGTGTTAACTTTGATTAGAATCGGATTTCCTCTTTAATTGGATTTTTCGATTAGCGATTTTCGACACTAATCAGCATTTCGATAAAAAAAAAACCTTCGCAGGAACACTTCCAGGCATATCAAATAACTTCCTGTGTAATAAAAAAATGGTCCAGCCGTTTCCAAATCCATAGGGAACTCTCTCTCTCTCTCTCTCTCTCTCTCTCTCTCTCTCTCTCTCTCTCTCCTAAACATGTTTTCTTTTATAAAATAGTAAAGGAAATAAATAATAAAATTAAAATTACAAACAAATATTCAAATATATATATGTTATAAAAATAAAATAATAAATATAATATAATATAATAATTCAAAAATAAATAAATATGCAAATGAAAATTAAATAAAAATAATTGAATAAACGAACGCCATTCAAATACAATTAAACATTAAAAATGATTAACACCAATAGCCTCTGGTCATTTGTCATGATCCGCCTATCAGTATAAAATCGGTAGTAACAATAGTACACACACAATATGACAACAGAAATAATAATAATAATAATGATAATAATGATAATAATGATAATAATAATAATGATAATAATAATGATAATAATAAGAATAATGATAATAATAATAATGATGATAATAATAATAATGATAATAATGATAATAATAATGATAATAAGAAGAATAATGATAATGATAATGATAATAATAATGATGATAATAATAATAATAATAATAATAATGATAATGATAATAATAATAAGAAGCAGAATGATAATAATCTTCTATATATTAATTTGCTTGTACGTACGGTGTCACGTCATCATCATCGCAAACATTAATTAATGAAACGCGTCATCATCATCGCAAACATTAATTAATGTGAATTATCTCCCTTTATTGTTCAATCTTTATCAGTTTAAAATCAGTAACCCCTTTTATTTCCCAAAAGTTCCCGAACAAAAAAAATGAATAATAATAACTGTCTATTTATGGTTCCGGATTATTTTAAAGGCAATTATGCATAGAAGGTATCGTTCCGCAGTTTAAATAATATAGTATTTTACTTACATTTTTAACGATGTCTTCTGTCTATTATTGTATGAACGCTTATTCTATTTTATTCAGTAATAAATATATTTTTTACATTTAACGCTACGAGTACGTTTTTTTTTACTGTGCCACTTTGTTTTTTTTTATTTACTTTTTATTTACACAACAAAAAATATGTTAAGAAATACATGTTACAAAAGTCAAGAATGACTTTATTAAATAAATCACCAAAGTCACCATTCGCAAATAGAGTCAAAACATATTTTACGTCTTGTTCTGTTTTGTTTTTGTTTTACGGCATATCAATCCTTTTTCGTGTTATTTAATGCAGAATCGAGTAATTTTGTAACATTTATACAGCTTCACGTTGTTTACATAGTTATTTGTTCATTTTATTTTGCTTCTTTTACAGGCATTTATCTTCTAATGCGCACCGGCACAACAATTTTTTTTTTAATATGAAATAAAACAGTGTTTCATTACTTACGATTTAATTTATTTAAAGAAATATTTATTTCCTATTTAAAGATTTTCAGTATATTTTATGTAACTGAAGAATTTTTCCATTATTTTTATTACATTGTTAGGTGAAGTTTCAGAATAGTTAACCCCCCTCCCCATATTAAGAATGGCTTTCAGCATGATTCTTACAATAGCGGTATCAAAGTTTTTTTTGGTAAATATCCAGATACGCTACTACAGAACACCAACCACTCTAATTTGTTTTTTTATAGATAATTGAGGTCGCTGACAACGAATCTGATAGTCAAACTTGGGACAAATTTACCGTTTGCATGGTATTAACTCCCGAACCCACGAATAACTTTCCACCATTTTGCAGCTTCCGTTTACGCTACGCGCGTGCGCTGCAGCATGAACGACGGCTTGCTTCACCTAGCAAACTGCCTTCTCACATGGCGTACCAATCAAAAAATTACGGACTGACATTTTTTTAATGACTTACAGTTATAGAAAAGTACAACAAATTGAGGGACATTTTTTTTGTCTCGCGTAGTTTTTAATGTGGTTTACAAAAACATAAGCACCAAACATCTTTATGTTTTTCATTCTTTTTTTGCGGGGGGGGGATTCAATTATAGAACTTATGTGGCTTAATAGGTGCTTTTGCAGTTTAGTTAAACGTTTTTCCGTAAGTAACGCACCGACATTTACCAATTTACAGAATGTGCTGCTGCTATCGCGCACAGAAATCACTTTTTCCATAGCTACCAACGTAATAGATGCACTGACACTAAAGCTGCTTTCAGGACTGCCAGCAATCACTGTAAAAGAGTAATAAAAAATGCAAGAGAGCTATATGCCCAGTCTGTTAAATCCAAGGTAGCTGATCAGCGGCTTGGTTCCCACCAGTTTTGGCAAATAACAAATAGGATCCTGAACAGAAGTGTGCGTTCTATCCCAACCATTATCAATGGACCAGAGGTAATCTCGTCAGCGTCAGACAAGGCCAAACTATTTGCAAAGAACTTTGCAGCTAATTCTACCCTATGCGACGAAGGCCATCAACTCCCCATATTTCCTCCTATAACACAGAACAAGCTAGGTAATATACAAATATCCGTGCATGAGGTCGCCAAGCTAATAAAAAACCTAGATTCCAGTAAAGCAACTGGTCCTGATGGCATCCCAATTATAGTGTTAAAAAAGCTTCAACCAGAACTTGCTCCCATACTTACGAAACTATTTAAGCGTTGCCTTAAGGAGAAGTGCTTTCCGACCACCTGGAAGACCTCATTAGTTTGCCCTGTATTCAAGAATTCAGGTGATAAGTCATCTCCCTCTCAGTACAGACCAATAAGTCTTCTCTGTGTTATGAGTAAGTTGCTGGAATCAATATTAAATAGACAAATAGTCAACCACCTCAGCAGGAATAACCTCCTTAGTGACACACAATATGGTTTCCGCTCTGCAAGATCGACTGCAGATGTGCTGACGGCTATATCCCACAGGATTAGTGAATCTCTTGACAAAGGCTTCCTTTCTAGGGCAATTGCTCTTGACATATCAAAGGCCTTCGACAAGGTATGGCATAAGGGTCTACTTCACAAGATTTCCCGCTACGGTATAACTGGAAATGTGTTCTCAATCATTAAATAATTTCTCTCTGATAGGCTCATAAGAGTAGTGGTAGATGGACAAAAATCGGAGGCCTACAATATAAATGCTGGAGTCCCTCAGGGGTCAATACTGGGCCCAACTCTCTTCCTGATCTACATCAATGACCTCCCTAAACACATACTTAAATCATTCGTTGACATCTATGCTGATGACACGACCATCTACGGCAACACATCAAAGGCTGTAAATGACAAAGTTCTCTCGGATTCTCTCTCCTCTGATCTCGAGCGCGTGGTTCAGTGGGGGAAGATGTGGCTAGTTACCTTTAATGCATCCAAAACCAAACTCCTATCCTTACATCATCAATGCTCTGATCCCCAGCTGGCATCAATTGTGATGGATGGCTCTCGTCTGGGTGAGGCCCCGTGTTTTGACAAGCTTCTGGGTTTGACCTTTACTCCTGATCTGAAATGGAACACGTACATCAAGTCTGTTGCCAAGGTCGCTGGAAAGATGGTGGGATCCTTCTACCGCTCCAGAAGATATCTCACTACTGATGCAATTCTCTATCTATATAAAAGCCAAGTACGTCCAAGGATAGAATACTGCTGCCATATCTGGGCAGGAGCTGCCAAAAACAGCCTATCATGCCTTGACAGAGTACAAAATAGACTTCGTGGTTTAGTGGGGGATGCCCTTTTCTCTACCCTGCAACCCCTCTCCCACAGAAGAGACGTTGCGAGCCTATCCTTGTTTTATCGTTATTTTCATGACAGGTGCTCGTCTGAACTCCAATCCCTGGTCCCCCCTCGCCAATCTTTCACGAAAAACACCCGTCTAGCTGAATCCACTGTGAAAAATTTTCCCCACTCTATATCTGTGCCTAAATCAAAACGCGGATTTCATGAGCAAAGCTTCTTTCTTAGAACTGCACGCCTGTGGAACTCTGTTCCGTCTGCCTGCTTCCCTCCGGACTACAACTTGGATGTCTTCAAGTCTAATGTTAACAAATTCCTAATGAACCGCCCCCCTAATTAAACACTTCATAAAATCTCCACACTAACGTAATGTACTTGCAATAACCCTTATCCCTGAGTGGCTTCCGGGCCTTGATAAGTGGTGATCACTGTGTAAAAAAAAAAAAAAAATTAGAACACCATTTAATATTTTCCGAAGATTTTACTGTGTACATTGGGGGCGCGAGCGGGAGGGGGGCGGATGTGATTTTGGGGCGCGCGTGCCAATGTACACAGTAAAATCTTCGGAAAATGTTAAATGGTGTTCTAATTGGTAAATGTCGGTGCGTTACTTTTTGAAAATTTGAAAATTCTATGTTCCAGGTAAAAAAAAAACCAGATAAATTACCCCCCTACTCCAACTTGGAGTGCTTCCCTTTTCTTGTTTTATTTCTTTTTCGGCTAATTTTAAATTTTCCACCCAAAAAGTGCTATAATGTATTTTTGAAAATTAGAAAATTCTATGTCCTGGAAAAAAAAATCCCCTACCCCCAACGTAGTTTGCTTGGTGAAGCCGTCATTTATGCTACAACGTGCATGCGCGTAGCATAAACGGAAGCTGCAAAATGGTGGAAAGTAGTTCGTGGGTTCAGGGGTAAATACCATGCAAACGGTAAATTTGCCCCAAGTTTGACTATCAGATTCGTTGTCAGCGACCTCAATTACCTATATAAAAAAACAAAAAACAAATTAGCGTGGTCGGTGTTCTGTAGTAGCGTATCTGGATATTTACCTTTTTTTTTCTTCTTATTTTAAAACAAATTATACAAAAAAGATACAAGACCATTAATTTTTTTTCATTAAATCGCTATTTAGGTGAAGGTTCAAAATAGTTAACCCTTCTCTCCATAACCGTTTTTTCATGCATCATCATCATCATTATTATTATTATTATTATTATTATTATAATAATAATAATAATAATAATAATAATAATAATAATAATACTAATAATAATAATAATAATAATAATAATAATAATAATAATAATAATAGATATAAAACTGAACAGTGCAAGCAAAACAGGACATTTGAAAACAATGAAAGCCAATTCTACCAAAATGTGAACGGAGAAAAAATAAAAACGGAGCGACCAAACCCAACAGAAATAAAAAAAAAAAAAAAACTCTATTGGGATAAGATATGGGAAGAACGACAGAACTACAACAGAAATGGTAAATGGCTGAAAGAGATGAAAGAAGAGCTACAACAAATCGGAGAAGGAACAGTGAATGAAATCAGCAAGGAAACCATTAAAAAAACATTGAAAAAATGGCAAACTGGAGAGCACGAGTTCACGACACGATACATGCATACTGGTTCAGAAATGTACAACTCTATGCGAAAGACTAGCTCTAAACATAAAAAGATGTATACAAGAAACAAAGTACCAGCTTGGATGACAAAAGGCAGAACTAGGTTGATACAGAAGGACACGGAGAAAGGAACTGTCCCCAGAAACTATAGGCCTATCACGTGCTTACCTACTATGTGGAAAATACTTACAGTACAACTGAGGGAACAAATCTACCACTCCCTGAATAATCGTGAAAATACAAAAGATGCCAGAAAGGAAAAAGAGGAATACATGCTCTACTATATATAGATCGAAGTATCCTAAAGGAGGTAAAAAAAAAGAAGAAAGAATTTTGGCATGGCATCGTTCGACTACATGAATGCGTACGACAGGATCCCTAAAGCATGGATAATAGAATGCTTAAAAATGTATAAAATACCAAGCAGGATCATCAACGTGATTGAAAATGCTATGTTAACATGGAGAATGGAATTGACAGCTGTTGGACAACACATAATAGAAATTAACATACAAATAGGCATCTTCTAAAGAGATTAATTATCACCAATACTGTTCATCATAGCTATGATGACCCTGAATAATATACTGAGAACGTGACTAACTGGACACAATTCGCTTATATGGAGAGGAAATGAACCACCTGATGGATATGGACGATCTGAAACTTTGCCCGAGGACAAAAAATGAACTAAAGGCATTCATAAATACCACCAGGATCTTCAGAATGGAGTTTGGCATGGAAAAGTGCGCACTACTAGTTATAAGAAAGGGAAAACTAGAGACGACAGAAAGCATGGAACTAGCCAACCAAACGGAGATGAGGACACTAGGGGAACAAGTGGCCTATAAATACCTAGGAGTACTGGAAGCAGACACTATCAAATCAACCGAACTGAAAGAGAGAATTGGAAAGGAATACCTCAGGAGAACAAGAAAACTTCTCAAAACCAAATTATACAGCAGAAACATAATAAAAGGCATGAATAAATAGGCGGTATCACTAGTAAGATACTCTGGACCGTTCATAGGGTGGACGAAATAAGAACTGAGACAGCTCAATCAGAAGACCAGGAAACTCATGACCATGCACAATGCACTACACCTGGAGTACGATGTAACTGACTCTACGTGAAAAGGAAAGACGGCGCGAGAGGGCTGGTTTGTATAGAAGACTATGTAAATGACACAAAAAAAGAACTAGAACAATACATAATGCAAAACACTTAAAGAATAATCATGGCAGCGAGAGACACTGAAAAAATAATAAAACAGAACACAGAGAGACAAAGGATAAGAACAGAAAAGAAAAGTGGGAGGAGAAAAACTATATGGTAGATTCATAAGTATGACAAAATATGAAAATAACGAAAATACTTGCATGCGAAAAGGACAAATAAGCCGAGAAACTGAATGCCTACTTACTGCATCACAAGACAACTCGATAAGAACCAACTAACTCAAAGTAAAGATCGAGAAAACACAAGAAAATAGCAAATACAACCTCTGTGGACAAAGAGACGAGACGATAGACCATATAATAACTGAATGGAGCAAACTGGCCCAAAAGGAATACAAGAACAGACACGACCAAGTGGGAAGGGCAGTATATTGGGAATTATACAAACAACTGCATCTTGAATGCACAGGCAAATGGTACAAACATAAACCGGCAGCAATATAACAAAATCCTATGGGACATGGACATACAAACTGATAAACCCATCCAAGCAAGAAAACCGGATGTCGTAATAATTAACAAGACAGAAAAGTCTTGTCTAATCAGCTAATCTAGACTTAGCAGCTCCAGCTGACCACAGGGAGAATGTCAATGAAAAGGAGAAACGGGGGCCGCAAATTACACAGTGCTAGCAAGAGAGCTGAAAGGGATATGGAAGATGACGAAAATAAAAATAATACCTATAATTGTAGGAGCACTAGGAACAATCCTGAAAAACTTTGAAAATAGAATGGGAGAAATTGGAATCAAAGGAATGACTGGAAATATACAACGAACAAAAATAATGAAAACAGCTGAAATATTAAGAAAAAACCCTTGAATGTAGAAACTAACACACAGGAACAAACTACTACAAAGGTAAAACATTAAACACTACCTGGAACCAAGAACACTGAAGCCGCATAACTATAAGTTCTGTAACCCACCCCATCCTCCCATTGCCACATTATTGCCCCCCCCAAAGAGTCAGACCAAATAACCAAGTAGAGTCAAGGAGGAAGGAAAAAATGAGGAACTGACCAGACTTCTGCCGGATGTGCGAAGAGAACTGGGGCTTTGGGGAGGTTTGTTGCCTCTGCAATTCCAGGTAAGACCGATAGCTGCTGTCCACGAGAAATCAATGGCAAGCAGCTGTTGCGATACTGCACATTTATTTGCAAATGTTATATAAAGAGGTGGAGAGTGCTGGAAACCTGGGAAGACTTGTTGTCATTCAGCTTCCATGAACACCACAGGTTGTTTTCAAGGAGAAATCTTTGATGCTCTGTGTGAAAGATCCTTGTGAGCCAATAGTAATGAAAGAAATACCATATACTGATATCCAGACAAAAATACAACTCATTTTGCGGCACGTTTCTCAGCTCATACATCAAAAAATTATTATGAAGGATCAAGACAGTGAAATGACTGAGGAGGAAAGAAACTAACCTGACCCTGCTTAAAATCTACAAAGTGTGTTGGAATACTGGAGAGGCTGATTACTATTTAAATTTCAAATAAAAGCAATGGTTGACACCAGCGAGAAATCAATGGAAGTCGACTACTGCGATGACACAATGTTACTTTCAATGATCATCAAAAGAGTCGGAAAGTGCTGTAAATTTGGAAGGATATTTTGCCACTTAGACTCTAAGGGGACAAAACTGGTCAATGAGCAATCAATAATAATAATTCTGATTTCGTTTATCAACGTCTCTCTGGAAATGGATGAGATTCATTTCTAGAGGCTTTCACTCAATCCCGGCTTCAAACCAGGTGCTTCAAAGATCAAAGATTTTCCTAAGGATCTTGGTGGTACCTACAATAGCAGAGGTCTGAAGGCCGCCTAAAACATCGGCGATTTGTAGTGTTTTTTTCAGTTGTCCTTCCAGACAACTTGATACTACTCCTAATATACCAACTACGACCGGGATTATTTGTGTTTTAACCCCGTGTATATTCCTTATCTCCAATGCCAATGGAGCATAATTGCTCCACTTCTCATTCTCCTTCTCTCTCACACGTCTGTCCCAGGGTACTAAAAAGTCTATAATCTGCCAGTTTTTTGAGATATTGTCAATTACGACATAATAATAATAATAATAATAATAATAATAATAATAAAGAAAACATAGCGATACGCATTACAATCATTACTATCAAACAGTCTTAGAAATCGATATAATTGATAGAAAAGTGCTTTACATAGATGTATCTATATAATTGCCTGTTTCCTCCTCTGTAATACGATGGTATTATTGATGTATTCTCCGCCCACCCCGACCTCTACGGTTCGCCCCCTTCGTTGACGAGATTCACCGTCGGATTTCGATGCTGATGTGGCAGTGAAGACTTCTTCTCTTCTGTCTTTCATTGCCTATTTCTCTTAAATCAAGACTTTCACGGACGTTATAAAAAAAAAGAAACACAATTTAGCTTGAAAATTGTGTAAGAGTTTTATTTTTTCCTCAAACAATTATATACGCGCATTAGAAAAAGTACTTTCTTCCCATTAGGGAAGAAATTATCGAACTGAACTTTTTAGAAGTCGTCTGACACCAACGTTTATATCCCAATATACATTTTTGATTTTGATGGTATTTAAACCTAGCAATTCTTAGAATTCCATTAATTAACTTCCCGTGTCGAGAATTCCTCCCTAGATCTTTCTATTTTCACACCCATTCACATGATTTTACCGGCATTCTAAGGATTTGGTTATACTGTACATATACTTTCTAGACTTACGTGGATTGTACTAAGACCTGATGCTCCACAAAATTTTACTTTGTCGTATTTGTAACCAGTTACCCTAAACTTAAGACTATTATTTCTAGAACTTTCATTATTTTATATTATTTTATACTATTTTATATTATTTTATATTATTTTATGCTATTTTATATTATTTTATATTATTTTATATTATTTTATACTATTTTATACTATTTTATATTATTTTATACTATTTTAAATTATTTTATACTATTTTATATTATTTTATATTATTTTATGCTATTTTATATTATTTTATATTATTTTATACTATTTTATATTATTTATACTATTTTAAATTATTTTATGCTATTTTATATTATTTTATATTATTTTATGCTATTTTATATTATTTTATATTATTTTATACTATTTTATATTATTTTATATTATTTTATATTATTTTATGCTATTTTATATTATTTTATATTATTTTATACTATTTTTTATTATTTTATACTATTTTATATTATTTTATACTATTTTATATTATTTTATATTATTTTATATTATTTTATGCTATTTTATATTATTTTATACTATTTTATATTATTTCATACTATTTTATACTATTTTATATTATTTTATATTATTTTATATTATTTTATGCTATTTATATTATTTTATGCTATTTTATATTATTTTATATTATTTTATATTATTTTATATTATTTTATATTATTTTATATTATTTTATGCTATTTTATATTATTTTATACTATTTTATATTATTTTATATTATTTTATATTATTTCATACTATTTTATATTATTTTATACTATTTTTTATTATTTTATATTATTTTATACTATTTTATATTATTTTAAACTATTTTATATTATTTTATATTATTTTTTACTATTTTATATTATTCTATATTATTTTATATTATTTTATGCTATTTTATATTATTTTATATTATTTTATATTATTTTATACTATTTATATTATTTTATACTATTTTATATTATTTTAATATTATCTAAGTAACTTTCAGATCGTTTAATTTATATTTTATCTACTTATATATGTATTTCATTTATTTATGATTCTCTCTCATCTCCCTTCTCAGCTTTCTCTTCTCTCTTCACTATTCTTCTTTTCTTCTTTTACCATTGGCTCTTCTTTAATGATACACATTATTTCATAGTAGCGCATATATATATGCATATATATATATCTTCATTTTTACTATTACCTACATATATACCACCTTTCAGAATTACACATCAACGGATGAAATGAATCAAAAACAACAAGTGTTAGGCAACAGAAAATAGCCCAATTCCTCATTTACGACAATGCCCGACCAAATGTTGCTAAACCAACCCTGCAAAAGTAGAACGAATTGGGTTACGAAACTCTGTCTCATGCGCCATACTCTCCAGACTTCTCACCTACCGACTACCACTTTTTTAAGCATTTCGACAACTTTCTGTGTGAGAAATGCTTTAAAAACTTAAGCGATATCAAAAACGCCTTCAGCGACTTTATCACCACTAGAACGTAAGGTTTTTACGTTGCTGGCATAAATACATTTGTTTTACGTTGGCAAAAGTGTTGATTCTAATGGTTGTCATTTCGATGAATAAATGTTTGTTTGCGTCGAGATATGTTCATTTGAATTTAAATGTTTAGAACTTTCTTGTCCACCTGATAAATAAGGATATATAGATAAGATTAGTTTAGAGAAATCTAATAATCAATAAAGTAAAACTAACAAAACAGCGTGTGTTAATCGATTTAACTGCGTATTATATAATATGTGAAAATAGATAATAATAATAATAATAATAATAATAATAATAATAATAATAATGATCGAAACCAATAACACACTATAAAACTAGAAAATTAGAAAGCCATTGTCAGTTTAATTCGCCATAGGTTAAACATATTCTCTCGGTTATTCGAAAATATTTTTATAACATCATTGATTGGAACTTTTTTAGAGAGAGTAAATTTTATAAGCTGTTCATGAAATACTATTCAACTATCTTCTCCACTTCTGAAAACGTAATGAAAGTGATGAGCACAGACCTATTAAAATCACTAATGTATCGGAGAACAACTGTAACTATAGAAATAGCAATTATTCTCCATTAAGTGGAAATTCTTTAACTTCAAATGGTGTATGCAAATGTAGCTTAATGACAGGAATTTTATGTTGGATTAAGTAGTCCTATAGTAAAAATTATTTGTGCTCTTGCAGAATTGAATTGAATAATGTTTCTCCTTCTTTTGCTTAATAGGGTAATGAATTAGTTAAAATATATATTTATCATTATTTAAAATAATATATATTATGCAAAGCTGAAAATATATACCTAACAAGGATTTGTAATTTATGCAATTTGGAATCCTTCAACACTGTAACATCTAATGAAAATTTGTTTAATAAAAACAAAAAATTATACAAAATTGTCAGCATAGAATAAGGTATAATCCGATTCCATATAAATAGTAGTGTGAGAATTTAAGCTGAAATTATTACGCATATTATGGACTGTAGAATGAGTCAATATATATAATAAATAAGTTAATATTTTAATAGATATACAAAAAAAATCAATCCTATAAGGGTCAAATATGGTTTTCTCTTAACCTTGAAGTAAAATTAACACTAATGTTGGGCTGATTACGAGTTAGAAAATGTACGAATCACAATAAAATTAACTATATATTTGTTTTAATTATTTGTTATGGGGTTAAATGGTTATAAAAACGAAAGGAACACAGGACTTTTAGGAACGAACATGTATTCACATATATTACAGGCAAAGCGTGTTGGGTAATACCATTCTCCAACGGCTGGGCGTTTGCACACAACATCCTTGGCCGCGTGCCAATCTCTAACTTCTTTTTTACATGTGGAATCACCACTTATCAAAGCCCGGAAGCCATTCGGGGATAAGGGGTATTGTGTGTATAATAATCAGTGGGATAGTATCGTAGTAATGGTTGGTAATGGAGATTTGATAAAGTGTCTTACTTAAGGGTGTGATTGATCAGGAATGTGTTTATATTGGACTTGAAGACATCCATGTTGTAGTCAGGTGGGAAACAGGCAAACGGAACAGAGTTCCACAGGCGTGCACTTCTCAGAAAGAAGCTTTGTTCATGGAATCTACGTTTTGATTTAGTCACAGATAAAGAGTGGAGAAATTACTGACAGTGATTTAAGCCAGAAGGGTGTTTATCGTGAAAAATTGGCGAGAGGGGAACAGAGATTGGAGCTGGGATGAGCGCTTGCCATGGAAATAACGATAAAACAAGGACAGGATCGCAACGTCTCTTCTGTGGAAGAGATTTTGCAGGGAAGAGAAAAGAGCATCCCTCACTAAACGACGAAGTCTATTTTGTACTTTGTCAAGGCAGGCCAGGCTGTTTTAGAACCTCCAGCCCAGATTTGGCAGCAGTACTCCATCTTTGGACGTACATGGCTTTTATATAGATAGAGAATTGCATCAGTAGTGAGATTATCTTCTGGAGCGGTAGAAGGATCTCACCATTTTCCCAGCGGCTCGGGCAACAGACTTGATATACGTGTTCCATTTCAGATACGGGTAAAGGTCAAACCCAGGAGCTTTTTAAAACATGAAGCCTCCCCAAGACGAGAGCCATCCATTTCAATTGATGCTAGATGGGTAACAGAGCGTTGATGATGTAAAGATAGGAGCTTGGTTTTAAGTGCATTAAAAGTAACCAGCCACCTCTTCCCCCACTGTACCACGCGCTCAAGATCAGAGGAGAGAGAATTAGAGAAAGCTTTGTCATTTACGGCCTTTGATGTGTTGCCATAGACGTTCGTGTCATTAGCATAGATGTCAACGAACGATTTAAGTATGTGTTTTGGGAGATCATTGATGTAGATCAGGAAGAGAGTTGGGCCCAGGATGGACCCCTGGGGGACTCCAACATTAATACTGTGGACCTCTGATTTCTACCTATCAACTACTACTCTTATGAGCCTATCAGAGAGAAATGATTTAATTATTGAGAAAACATTTCCAGTTATACCGTAGTTGGAAATCTTGTGAAGTAGGCCCTTATGCCATACCTTATCGAAGGCCTTTGATATGTCAACAGCAATTGCCCTAGAAAGTAAGCCTTTGTCAAGAGATTCACTAATCACATGGGATATAACTGTTAGAACATCAGCTGTAGATCTAGCAGAACGGAAACCATATTGCATTTCACTAAGGAGGTTATTTCTGCTGAGGTGGTTGACTACTTCTTTATTTAATATGGATTCCATTAACTTACTCATGACATACAAGAGACTTATTGGTCTGTACTGAGAGGGAGATGACTTATCACCTGAATTTTAAAATACGGGCATACTGACGTGGTTTTCCAAGGTGTTCGGAAACACTTCTCCTTAAGGCAACGCCTAAACAGTTTGGTAAGTATAGGGCCATGTTCTAGTGGCAGCTTTTTCAACACTATAACTGGAATGCCGTCTGGGCCAGTTTCTTTACTGCAATCAAGGTTGTTGATTAGTTTGGCGACCTCATGCACATATATTTGTATGTTGCATAGCGTGTTGTCTGTTATAGGAGGAAATACGGGGAGTTGATGACCTTCGTCGCAGAGGGTAGAGTTAACTGCAAAGTTCTTGGCCTTGTCTTATACTCATGGGATGACCTCAGGTCCATTGATGATGATTGGGATAGAACGCACACTTCTGTTCAGGATTCTGTTTGCTATTTGCCAAAACTGGTGGGAACCAAGCCACTTGTCAGCTGCTTTGTATTTGACGGACTGGGCATATAGCTCTCTTGCATTTTTGAAATTATTTTTTACAGTGGTTACTGGCAGTCCTGAAAGCAGGTTAAGTCTCAGTTCATCTATTACGTTGGTAGCTATGGAAACTGATTTCTGTGCGCGATGGCAGCAACACATTCTAGGGAGAACCATGGCTGTCTGTTAGGCTTTTGTTGAAATTTTTGGATGATATGAATCGGTCTATGGCTACAATTAACCATTCGGTCAGGTCTGATACTATAGAGGACACATCCTTTTTAAACATGGAATGCAGAGGTAGAACAGGTATGAATGTACGGAAGCTATCCCAGTCAGCCATAGAGTATCGACATACAGTACGGTGGAGAGGTATGTCTGAAGACTTATTATATTTTATTTGTATTTTAACTGATACGACGGAGTGGTCGGAGGATCCTGGGGAAGATAGAACGGAACATGAACATAGCTCAGGAGAAGTTGTGAGAAAAAGATCTAGAAGGCTTGCATACTGACCGGCAGTATTGAGCACACGTGTGGGTTCGTGAACAATCTGAGTGAGGTCATAGACAATGGCGAAATCATGACAGAACGTCCCTTCATCATCTGTCTTATTTGAGTGAGTCAGCCGTTCCACATTATGGACATTGATTCACCGCAAATGTGAATGTTAGCCGAAGGACGAGCAGACAGGAGGCCGTCAATTTTCTCAGATATACTCTTAAAGACACTAATCCTGCTATTGTGGGGGCGATAGGGGGCAACTATAAATGTGGTGGTGTAAGCAATTGCAACCCGGACGCACATATAAGGGTCTTCTGTGGAGATATCTCTACCACACGGAAAGTCATCTTTAATGAAGGCGCATATTCCATGTCCATGGCGATCTTGGGGGTCAGATTTAGATGTTAAGTTTGAGTATCTTTTTATTATGAACTCATCTAGGGAAGTGGTCGGCCCTATGCTAGTTTCGCTTAGAAAGAGTAATCCGGCTTCGTCTTCTGTAATTGCGTTTCAACCTCTGGGAGGTTGGAACGTAGACCCCTGATGTTGGACTGCCGGGCACCGGTACTCGATACCGGAAGTGACGTCACCAGAGGAAGTGACGTCATGAGATCGTCCAGTAATCCCAAGCTTTTTGTTCGTAAAAGCTGTCAGTACCTCTTCCCTTTAGAGTTTATTATCAATGGCTCGGTAACCTTTCTCTTACATAACGACCGCCGTAGTTCAGGTGTTGGTTGAGGAGGTTCAAGATCAAAAGTTTCGAAGACAGTGTCTTTCAGCTCATCTTCCAATGGTGGACCGTCGCTCGTTTCGACTGATCGACATCTTAGTTGGTTCTGGTGACGTTTGTGGGTATATGTTGGTCCTTGGTTGATATATACCATGTCACCGACTCTCTTAGTAATTTTACCCACTTCCCAGAATTATGTGTTGTTTTTATAACTTTTGAAAAACACTCTTTAACCTGATCTGAAACGTTGACTGTGTACATAATTGGACCCTCGTGGCCGTGGCTGTTTGGGTAAGAGCTTGTCAAAAACGGATCTCACTTTCCGCGCAAAAATTGTTTCTGCAGGTGAGACTGCCGTTGGTGTGCTCGGGTTGAGTGTAATGTTATACACGTGTAGAAATTGTTGAAGTGCTTCATCTCTTGGGGTCCCTTGAGCATTCCTAGGTTGCTTTTGCTTGGGGAATTCTTTTAGCGCGGGTATTTTAGCTTCCGGCTTTGCAGTTTCAGTTTTTTGCCTCCTTTGGCAGATTCCGCTGAAGCTTCCTTTTTCGATGTCTCTTTTCCTAGTCCTGGTGCGAATACTTCTGGATATTCACTTTTAACTCGTCCTTCAGTTGTTGCGCTTCCGTTGACGAGTCTTCTACCCTATGACAGAATTTATTCATAGGTTGGTCCAACAATTCGAATCGCCCCATCCAGTCAGTACCGAACAGGTTTACAGATGTCCTATGTACATACACTTTCACTTTTTTAGTAACACCATTTAAAGTCATTGGGAGTGTGAGCTCTCCCTCAAATTCCACTTTATCGCCTGTCACAGCTCGAGCTAATTTGTTCGTCTTCCGCCTGGTTGGTTTCCTTAGCCTTTTCCGCGTCTTAACCTTAATGATGGACAGGTCTGATCCGGAATCCAATTGTAGATGCATAGTTTTATTTGCGATGTTAACTGTGACATATTTGCCCCGGTTCTTCTTCGAATCCCAGTCGAATCTAGTCTGTCGGGCGCTGTTCTTGACCTTGTTTTTCCTGCACTGGGTCGCTTTGTGGCCTTTCCTGTCATATTCGTTACAGTAATTATCTTTATAAAAACATTGACTCGACCAATGTTTCCCGCCGCAGCGATAGCACGGGCTTGTAGGGGATCCGGGTCTTGTGACCTGGTGGTACTTATTAGGTGTAGCCTGAGTTTTCTTACTTCCTGCTTTGCTTTTTCGGGATGAGTATTTTCCGATCTGAAGGTCGTCCTTCTAATGAATGTTGCGCCTGACTCCTGGACGTGTCTCGAGTTGTTCCTTACGCAGACTACCCGTTGACAATCCTCGGCTAACTTCTGGAGGGTGAGGCCCTGTTCGCTCTCAAGTCTAGGGACGACACGTTGTTTAATCTCAGCGTTTTCGGATGAGACTAGACCCCGCGCAAAAAATTAAACACTTAAATCATCTGCCGATAAGTCAGATAGACGGAAATCATCGCAGTGTTTATTTACCACGGACGCAAAGGTTGGGTAATGGTCGTCGTCGCTTTATTGCAGCTTCAAGCACTTCCGTCTTCGATGAAAGAGTGTAGAATTCGGGCTGAACAGTTCAGATAAAAGTTTGACTGCTTCAGAAAATTCCAATTCACTCGTCTTCCTGGGGAGAATATAATCCACAAACTTGCTATGTTTTGTTGTCCCGAATTTCCTCAAAATAGGCGTTGCTCCACTCTTGACAATCCACGGTGAATAGGTCCTCATATGTCCGATAGAAAGCGTCAAACGTCCCATCCAACTCCGGTTAGTTGTTGAACGTCTCTATAGCGTTCCATATTGTACTTTGAGAAAAAGCAAAACTGTCGTCCCTGTGTTCCGTTCTATCGAATATTTTCAACAATAACATCTTCTTGTCTCTGTTGTTGAAGTAGCATTCTCTCCTCCAACACTTCTTGCCTCTCTTGAAATTGTAACTGGAGCTGTTTATCACGTTCTTTAAAATTTTCCTCAGCTTTCTGCTGTTGGTCCATCTGGGCCTAGATTAGCTGTATTAATACTGCTTCTTCCTCCTCCATCTCTTAATGGCTTTTCCAAACGCACGAAAAAATTATTTCCGTAAGAGAGATAAAATAATAATAAAAAATAAAAAAGGAAATGTGTTTCATTGAGTGTGTGCGTATGAAGAGGGAGCAATGTATCTCTTGCTTTTTGGTAAAAACCTTAGAGATAACCTAATATGAGGGCGGACAAATTTTATTTTATTATTTTTTTTTTTTTGCGAAAGAAAAAATGTACTGTGATACACTACAGTTGCAAAAGAATAAAAATAATTTTGAAATTGACTGGAAGTTAGCCAAAATTGCTAGTTTTTTATGTGTGTGTATGCGGGGGGGGGGTACCCACGCGGGAAAATATTTCAGAAAAGTCCACTCAATGAAAAAAAGTATTTCCTTTAGCCCAAGTAAAACGAAACGGGGGAACATATTTCTCTCCCGTTAAAATATTGTATTAAGTTAGCAGCAAAACCAAAGGCAAAAACACCCTTTTCACTTCAAAAATGTCCAAAATTGCATAAGAATAAACCGTAGACACTTTACAATTAGAAAGTATTCTCACGGTGAAATTGGGTCAATATTTTTTTCTTTTTTTTTCTTTCTTTCAATAAACAACCAAATTACTTTTTACGGCCTTAACAAAAATGCGTTTAGTACAGTTCATTTCAATTTAAATATAGAGACAAAAAGATTAACTTACGATTGAGTCGATAACTTTGCCATGTGTTCGTTTTCTTTTTGATTTGTTTTTATAATTTTGTTTTTAGAACGTAATTGCCAGCCGAATTCTTAGCTTGTAAATCCAAAGTTCTTTTGAAGTCGAATTAATTTCATTCTTTTCTTTTTTGTGAAGTTAACTAATTGTTATGGGTTTAAATGGTAATACAAACGAAGGAACACAGGAATTCTAGGAACGAACATGTATTCACATATATTAGAGGCAAGGCGGTTTGAGTAATACAATTCACCAACTAATGGTCGTTTGCACACGACCTCCTTGGCCGCGTGCCAATTTCTGACTGCCGAGCACCCGTACTCGATACCAGAAGTGACGTCACCAGAGAACGTGACGTCATGAGATAGTCCATTAATCCCATGAAGGGGCGTCTCCAACGTTATTTAAATGAGGATATCCTGGGTTCATATAATTTTGAATATTTTATTAATCTTGACACATGAAATAACATAAAAAAAACATTTATTTTTGATACATCTCGCAGTGCAGGAAAAAATATTAGAAGAACATGTTTTAAAATTTACTCATGGCGTGGAATTTTAATATTCGTAATTATTGTCTTATTATTGATCACTGTGATTTTGTAAGCCTTTAGAATCTTTTAACGTGTTTATTTAAATGTTTTAAGGTTGTTTAATATTTTACATGGTTTTTATTAATGTAGATAGAAATATAAACGTGTCAAATGATATTTAAAATGAAGTAAAATAACGTAAAACTAACAAATAATAATAAATAAAAATTTATATAATAATAGTAAGAAATTCTATGATAAATATGAATAAAATTTAGCCATTATTAAGTGTACATTTTCTTATGTTTTTATGTGGAATAATCTCCCGATTGATATAGGATGTAATGTATAGTTTAATAATCGTAGTTTAAGTAAAACAAATGTAAAATTATTCATATTATCAATCTAACTAGTTGCAAATCTTAACTAATACGTTAGAAACAAACATAAACAAATAATGCTGATTCACCATCGAATGCTAATCAATGAAAATATGATTTAAATAATATATAACAAAACTATTCTTAAAATTTATAATAAAAAATAAAAAATGAATAAATAAAAACCATAAGAAAAACATTAATCTTAACATTGACATTAGTAAAATTGGAAACTCACTATGCATTTTATGCAAAATAAATCTAAAATGATTTCACATCCATATTTTCTGCCAAATAGCGCCTAACAAAAACAATATGGCGTCTTTTTACGACGTTTGAATTGTCGTTAAAAAATACATCTGAAAAAGGATTTTCTACCCGAAATATCGTATTATAAGGAAGTTCTTTCAAAGGGCACTGATGAAATTAAGACTGTCATAATATACATATAACAGTTTCACCCCCCCACACACGCACGCACAAACATATATATATATATATATATATATATATATATATATATATATATATATATTATTGCAACGTCTTGTCAGACACGTGCCATTCCCCCAGGTACTGAAAGTCCATGAGCCGAAAATGACTATAGTCCTGCCGGCAAAATTCACACGCACAAACAGACATGACTCTGAAAATGGTCACTGCTGTATATACATATATATACATGCACGCATACATACGTATATACACATGCATACACATACACAAATAAAATAACCCACATATATGCATACATACATATACATTGCATATATGCATACATAGACATACTTATACATACGTAAACATACACAAGACGGTCATTGGCATATATATATATATATATACATATATATATACATATATATATAAACGCAAATATACATATCTACACATACACACATACATATATGTGAACATACACACATATATACATACACCATGAATAATACACATACATACGTATACAGACACACATGCATACATGCATAGATACATACATACATACGCCTATATATGCGTGTGTATGTGCTCGGGTTAATAAAACGTGTGAAACTTGCATTTCAACGTCATATATCTTAATTTGTCTGTGACATTTCCTTCTGTATATTGCATTTATATTCACATTATAGAAATTAATCTCTTATTTTATCATTTTTTATCTACATAATATTTACGTCGAACTCGCCCGAAATTAAAAAAAATGATCCACGAATATTTCTACCCTCTCATATATCATCGAAATTGGTGAAATCGCTTATTTTTCAATCAAATCGATTACCTGGTTTAATTGGGGACCCATCACAGTACATCTTAAAGAAACTTCATATGCCACCCCGCAATAACTTAGTCCACAATATATTGTAGTCTATATTGCACTGTAGAGAACTTGAGTAAAATATCAAAGCAGAACACTGAATTATATTTTCAATTAAAAAGGTTCTATTGTCTGAGTTGAGCTGATAGTTGAAAAAACCCCAAAAAACTCAAGATTACTTTTGTCATATTTTGAAGTTCAAATTTGAGTTTGACAAAATTGTCAGCATATAATTGTCAAGTTTTGAAATAAATAACAAGACGTATTACGTGGTTAAATTAAAAATGCGAAATGAGAATGACAAAATATTCTGATTAATGTATTTACCCGTTAATAAATACAAAATCCTTCTTATTCGTAACGTTTTGCTAAATGTCAACATTTCTAGGTGAAACAATAGCTCTTATTAGTCCACCAAATATAATAGAGTAGTTTATGAGAAACGACTTATT
>NC_136482.1:188404176-188561676 GCF_053919585.1 Euprymna scolopes
CTATTTTGTGTTCCTAACCAGATTATTCCTTATTCGCAATTTTTAGCGAACGTCTTAGCTAACTACTTCATTTTTTACTTTTTTAATTTATCAGGTTGAACCAATATGATCGTATATAGCCATTATATATGTATATATTATAATGGTTATATGCAATCAAATTTATTATATGTATATATATATATATATATATATATGTTCATATATATATACATAAATATAAATATATATGCATATATATATACATATATATGCATATATATATATATATATATATATATATATACTAACTGATTTTTCTTTCTCCAACTTTACAACATGGCAAGAAAGAAGAAAAAATGAAAAAAAAAAAAAAAGATTTACAAAATACTGAGGATGGAGTTTTACTCCGAATTATATTTATAAATTATAGATTTCAAACCAGTCAAATATTTGTTAATTTTTGTAATATTGTGTAATGATTTGGCTTTCGGGCACACCTGGTGCGTATTTTATTTTCATTCCAATTAAACTAACGCTTCTATAACGGAACTCACACTGTTACAGGAAACAGTGCTGTCCCTTTCCATGTAAATAAGACGAACATTAGATAAGTGAAAATGAGATTAGGATAAGCCGAGACTCGAAACTTGTAAGCAAGGTTAAGAAATAAAATGGTAGAAATCGGAATGTTAAAAAGGCCTATTGTTAAATTCTATTATAAATAGTAAGATACATTAGTTTATATTGTATAAAGGATTGATTGTTCATTCTTTTATAAAACTGAACATTAAAAATGTCAGCTAACAAGAATGAACAATACAAATTAAAAATACATTGTTAAAAATAGGTTAGTTGAGAATACTTTGTTGTCAAAAGTGTGTTAGGAAAAACGTGAATTGGTCACATTTAGGAAACTCAATTCTGACGTCATAGCAAAGGGGGATTCTCAATATAGGAGCTAGAGTTAGTCCGATCAGGGCAGAGAGTTGCAGAGTCGGGATCTGAAAGCAGTTCAGTTTGGTTGAGTTGGAGTCAGAGTCCTTTAGAAGTGAAGGAAAGAACATTAAACTATGTAGATCCCAAATTTGAATTCCTCGCGTCATCAGCATTCGACCAATAAAAAAGAATCATCTTTGTATTTTTGTAAATTTTTTCTCATGTGTCATCTTTCAATGTCCAAAAGGTATTGTGTTAAACATCTTATTATGAACATTGCGTAACCCTTCCAAGAATATGTATTTCCTCTCCTCTGTGTTAAGAACATGTATACATCTCCATTTAGTATCTATATGAAGACCCCAGGACATATCAGAACTGTAATATGTATAAATATCTTCTCTCCCCCCCTCTCTCTCTCTCGTCATCACTATTGTTATATCCGTTATATGTATTGCCACAATATGGATACCCCTGTCATCTTCAATATGAGCCCCCTGCTACACAACAACACCACTGACGTTAATCTCGCGTAGCAAACGCACCGTTCGACATTTCAAAATACATCCGATGAGAGACAATAAATATATTAGAGAATTATAGACCAAAGGTCTAAAAAAACAAAGTCTGTTAATATATGAATAATTTAAAAGTGCTCTATTCGAAGTACCTTAAATATAGGATAAACTCGGTTGAGCAATATTAATACAGAAGATAAAAATCTATAATTGTGAAATTATAAATCAACTCTTCAAAAGGAGAAGCTAAACAAACAAACAAAAAAAACCCGATCGTACACTTTCTCTAATTTTGTTTAGTTCCACCTTTTAAAGCTGATTTATAATTTCACAATTATCGATCTTTTATTCCTATTATATATATATATATATATATATATATAAAAGAAATCTTAAACAAAGCTAAAAAAAGTTATCTGAAAATTATAAACCTTGGCTCATTGAAAAAGTCTTAAAGCTTCGTTAATCTCTGTTGCACGTGATGCATTTTGTTCGTCATATTTACTACCATACACAGGTGTTTTATTTTACTCAACACATACCTCCAAACGCCGGGCTAAAATGCTAGTATAATATAAGGCTCAACTTTGATGAAATTTTAGCCATCGTATCACTCGGATGGTAGTTCCGACAGTTTCGACAACTGGGATTAAAATATCGACGAAGACTGAAGTGCTAAACGTTCTTGTTTTGGTTCTATCAGATGTTATCCAAGTAATAATTTTATAACATTTACAAAGCATGACGATATATTTAATAACAATCAATAAAGAATTGACTCCATAATAATAAATAAGAAACCTCCTTGCATTAAAATAGTATATTTATGTGTATATTATGACCAGGAAACGCCAAGCCGCATGCTATCATATATATATATATATATATATATATATATATATATATATATATGATAGCATGCGGCTCGGCGTTTCCTGGTCATAATATACACATAAATATACTATTACGGCGAAAAAACGATCCCTCCCTGTATAAAAGTGCCCAGTTGAGGGTGAAGATATTAATGTTGCTAGCCAATTTTTCAATTGTCTTCTGAAGGGTGAAATTCCAAAACGATACTGATCTTGTAAAAATCCGGCGCTTCTGTGAAGAGTTTTAGGCAGGCATGCAAACATACATACATAGATTTATATATTTGAAGCTCAAATTTTCGACCCAAACCGATTAAAAAGCTTGACCTATCTCTAAATACCCTTTATGTAAAATTTCGAATGTTTAGACCAGAAAGTGTCTGAATAATTTAGTAGAGACCGCAGAGGTCAATTTTTTTTAACATTTTACCCCTATTATGACCCCCTAACATTTATTGTTTTGGGCTCAAATCAAGTTATTAAGTTAGATCCATGTCCAAGGAACCTATATCTAAGATTTAAAGTGTTTAGACCCAAAATTGTCGGAGGAAATTGGTAGAGTTTTCCAAGGTCAAATCGTTGAACTTTGTCCCTTTAACAGACAAATTTCCGGCCGATTTTCCCAAATCTCAGCACCCTGTATATCAAATTTCTTAAACTTAAAATTGACAGAGTTATTGCGTAGATAAATTTACATAGACAGACACATACATGCTCTTTAACTGTTATATATTCTTATCATCGAGTTCTCACTAGGGTTATCATCCTGGGGCGCCATTTTGAATTCATTGAGGGGGACCAAATTTAGCTTTCGTTACATTTGAATATGTTATATAGAGTTCTTCATTTAGGGGCACATTTTACGTTTTCTATATAACATAAGAACGATTCCGTGTGCGTATGATTGTCTCTAATATAAATGGTTGTGTGTTTGATTATCATAAAGGGAATCGTGTATGTGACATGTAATTTCTGAACCTACCTCTGTTTCTTCTCGCTGTTGGATCATCTGGGAATTTCTCATCCTGGAGAGAGACTTGATACCTGTTTGACGAAGATTTATCACTCCAAGACGATGAAATGGTTTTATAGATTTTATTCCACTTTCCCCAGAGGTCCTGCAGCAGGTGTAAAGTGAAATCTCTTGTGTGGGCACTTCTTCACACACGTCAGCGTTCGTCTCCCCCCTCCCCAGGGGGAGACCATGGAAGAACGTCCGTCTTCTTCAAAGCTCAAATCAAATCTCCCAGATCTAGCCAACCACGTCACACATACGTAATTTGGTCAGCTGACCTTTGGTTCTGGTAAACGTGTCTACCTCCACGTTTACTCACCTCTCTCTCTCTCCCTCTCTATTCTCTTATAGAGACACAGAGAGAGAAAATAGAAAGAGTAAGAAAGGGGGGAGAGATGCTCGTTAACATAACTTTTATAAATATACTAGCATGGGTGACCGGCGTTGCTCGGGTGTTTGGGGGTGTATGCTAAGCAAAAAAAAGTGGTAGTAGGAAGGAGTTTGGTAGAGTTCTCAAAGATTAAATCGTTAACTTTTACCCCTTAACAGTGAAATTCCTGGCCGAAAACGGATCACAGAGATTTCCCCAAATCTCAGTACTCTGTATACCAAATTTTGAGTCTGTAGACTAAAAATTGGCAAAGTTATTACGTAGGGAAATGTACACAGACAGACAGACAGACGCACAGACACACAAACACGTTCACTTTTATAGATATATATATAGATAGATAGACTAATAGATTAAGCAAAATTATATACGTATACATAAATATATATGGAAACAATTTTGTTTACCATAACCCTTTTACGCAAATATTATACAAGTATAAATCATGTAGAATATCTGCATGAATATAATTACACGTAATAGTTTACTCTAGATGATCATCCCATAAGAAAATCCAAAAAAAAAAAACAATCGGGGAGTAATTAAAATGAATGTTTAAAAGAATATGAAAATGATCTTTTGCTAGTGAATGCATTTCCACAAGCAATATATAAGAAAATTGTATTTTCTTTTTTAATAAATAGAAAAGAGGGTGTTTATATGAATATCAATAAACAAAAAAGAAAAACGAATTCATAGGAGTGTATATATATATATGTATATATATATATATGTGTGTGTGTGTGTGTGTGTGTGTGTGTGTGTGTGTGTGTGTGTATAGATTAGTTTCCTACATGTAAATCCAATGATGCCAGCATGATTATTAAAAAGATCTCAACGGATGTAAGTCCAATAATCTTTGTATAATAAACAGGCGATATATATATATATATATATATATATATATATATATATATATATATATATATGGCAATTAAGCTACACAGAGCCTGATGAATCATAGCGTGGATAAAACGCGGAATACTCTGTGTTGCTTAATCATCATATATATTTTGTTACTTACTACCTGGCTCTACTTACGTATTCAGCATTGTTGAAGTAAATACTTAAAATTTACGCATAAATTTATACTTTCGTATATTAATTTATGTGATTAAATGAAGTATTCATATATATTTATATATATATATACTAGACTACCCGTGACCCGTTGGGTCAGTATGTTATATTAGGTACGGAATTCATGTATGAGCTTGACACTTGTGACGTAAAGAAAATAGTTTGTTATTTTTACATAACAGAAACATTTCTATGAAAGTATATTAAAATGAAAAATCACGGACGGATCGCTCAAGCACGAAAAAAAATCCTCCCTACTCGTGTAAAGTTACCTATTTTTCCGAATAATTGCTCAAAAATGGAAAATTAAAGATGATTTTCCTACGAATCGAACGCCGACGAAAGTCATTTAGCAGCAAAAACGCACATGAACCTACCGATGAGAAATATAAGATTCAAAAACCCATATTAGCATCCTTCAACCAAGTTATAGAAACTTAAAATCTAAAAAAAAAAAAGAATTAATAAAACCTGAAGCAAAAGATTAAAACCTAAATAAAGAAAATAAAATTAATATTGAAACAGATTAGTATGTGGAATCAAATTCGCCGTTCTCAGACCACTATTTTGTATCTAGAAATGTAAACAAAAATAAAAAAGAAGGAAGGTAAAGGAACGGATAGAGAGTAGTAATAGTAATATTAGTTGTAGTAGTAGTAGTTGTAGTAGTTGTAGTAGTAGTAGTAATAGTAGTCTTGGCTTTACTACAATTGTTCTTATGTTTGTCAACGGGTTAAAGTCGTTTAGTTGTAAGAAAATAGCGACAGTGTACTTGTAAAAAAGAATAGTGGCAAAACATCCCGAATATTCCCATGTTAAATAAAAATTTCGAAATAATAACGTTAATATTTCAGTCTGCAAAATAAGCGATTTGTGTTTACTTGTTTACGTTGTTATGAGATAATGTTTATTAACGGATGCGCAACCGGATGTCATAAACCGGAAAGTGGGTTACATCACTCGTTACAAGGTCATTTGAGTTTTATAATTATATAGATATATACCATTCAGAATATATATTTATATATATATATATACTATTCAGAATATATATATATATATACTATTTAGAATATATATATATATATACTATTCAGAATATATATATATATATACACACACACACACACACACATATATATATATATATATATATATATACTATTCATAATCAAAGTGGTTTGCAAACTGCAAATATACAGCATCTGCTTCGTTTCAAATAATCTGGTCAGAGTATACTTGACTGCTTCTGCTTTCATTACTTGACGTCACAGTCACGCGAGAACTACATTGCATTAAAACTGTCACCGACAAATAGTTTCTCAGATACTTAGACATCGTTTTTTTTTCTAATGCATTACTTATAGTTTTCATTAGTCGCCATATTGTTTTACTTAAGTTGATGGAAAGTTTCGTTTACACGCATGCGCATTGTTTATCTTTTCATCAGAAGTTTACGAAAAACATGGCGACCACGTATCAATTTATAAATAACATATATCTTAATATCAGGAAAACTATTTGTCGCGACAGCTTTAAATGTGATATGTTTTCAGTAGAGTCGAAAACCTGTAAAAGTCGTCATTTTGAAAGTGAATGTTGGGTTGAATGTAAACTGGAAAATAAGCAAACATATGTATATTTTAAATTTTATATGCAGAAAAATAGATTGGAATCTGCATTACTTTAGTGTATTAGATATAATCGTATTATTGGGATTGTGCAGGCTACTATTAACATTCACTGAAACGTTGTGCGAATAATATCAAGATGTGAACAATAGCCACACTCATCCTCAAAATACATATTGTCTCAAAATACAATACAAGATACAATACAAGATACATATTGTCTCAAAATACAATACAAGATACATATTGTCAATCTCCATCTTAACAATCCATAAAGATGTCTAAATATTAGTTTACTTGTAAATATCTGTAGACAAAGAAACAAATAGAATTCAAATATTTGAGAGACTTTGAATTTAAAAATTTGAATTTAAAACAATTACTGGTTTATCCAACTGCAATTTCCTAAAGTTTTAAAGTAAATAAAATAGAATTTTATAATTTCAATAGATTATCAATCAATAATAATCAATAAATATCCATATCTCTATTATTATATAATCAGTGTGTGTGTGTGTGTGTGTGTGTATGTATGTGAGTTGGTTTACTATGGTCTCCAAAACGGCTGGGCCGATTTTTCTGAAACTTCCACGAATGTACTCAATTTTCCTGGGAGTGCTGTTATGTATGATTTATTTCGGAATGCCCCCGATAAATCTCGAAAATCGATAATCGAAACAATCTGATGAAAGAAAGAAATTTTGACCAAAGTTAAAACTTTATACAACCTAGCATCACATGTGCATTTGAGAAATGAAATCACCGCACAAGCAGAAAGGCCAAGCTTATAAAATTCACTGTAAATTCTTTTATAAGACAAGGGCTCGTTCAAAAGTGATGTTTCTTTTTAGAGAACAATTGAACCATGATACTTCACTTTTCTATGTTCATCTTTAATTCAAGTAATTATGTAAAAATAATTGGAGAAAATTAACAGTAGACTCTTTGATAAGACAGGGGCGCGTTCAAAATGAATGTTCCTGTTTAGATAATGTTGGAATATATATAGATCTGTCTCTCTTGCAATAATAATAATTTTTTTTATTTTAAATAGTGTTTGACATTTAATTTTATTTCAATTGGAAGAGTGGTTTCGGGGAATTTTGTTTTTTTTATAGGAAGGGGTACTCAAAGACAAGACATCTAAACTATATAATTCAGAGTATCCTTTTCAGTTTGGACAACATTAAAGATTTGGTGATCATCCGTGATCAAAAAAGGCAACGACAAGATACGCAATGCACCAATCAGCAATGGCTTCTCAGATTCCAATAATTAAAAACAGATCCAACATTTGTTCTCTGCTAAAATAAAGAAAACAGTTCGACGTCGGAATGAAACTCAAGCTTGACATCATAAAATTCAGCAAAAGAATTGGAGAAAAGCCAACTAGAAAAATCGATGCCACCATCGCTCGGGTCTATCACCAACAAGTGAGTTTCTGCACGAACATCCAAGTAATAATTCTAAAAACCCTTTAAAAATCACATATGGCGTTTCTGGATTTTTGAGATGAGAATTGGTTATTCGTATTATTTGGATTCATCGGACTATTGTTCTTATCTTGAGTGTAATTTTCACAAAGTTTCAGTCGATGTAACCTCCAAACTTCTTCAAGTTTATCTCGTCGAACTGGGCAGAAACATTCCCGAATTCGACTGTTACATGGAAAAGGCTGTCCCCTTCCAATGTAAATAAGAAGAATACTAGATAAGTGAAAATGGGATTAGGATAAACATAGAATCGAACCATGAGAGAGTTTGAGGACGACAGACGATAGTCTGCAGTTTGGGATTCGAACGTCTAGAAGCGAGACGGTCACTTTTGAAACTTAATATGTGAAGCTTTAAATTCTTGATGATGAAAACCACGGCCGGTCGTGAGAAGAAATAAACCCATCATGTGTTTTTATAAACGTCGTCTTTGTGTTGTAATTCTACCAAAAGGTAAAGTGAAAATTGTTATTATATGTCTATATATCTGTGTTATAAAATGTCTTGACATACACGTCTCATATCTACAATATGAACTCTACATCTCATATCTCCACTAAGACTGTCTGAACACTATCTCCTCACTCTAAGTATAAACTTTTTATAAATATGAATCTCTTTACAACAACATCTCTCTCAAAACAACATCTCTCTCTAAGACTCTAAGACTCTCACTATTAATAACAACAATAACAATAATTATGAATAATAATAATAATGAAACCCCTATATAACATTTGTCAAAAGTGTGTTGGGAAAACATATGTAAAGCCACGTGAAAATTAGTCACGTTTGGTAAACACACTTCTGACGTCATAAACAAAGGATTTGTCTCAATATAGGAATCTGAGGGTTACAAGTTAATTGTGAGTTCATGAGTCGAGAGTCGAGAGATAGTCAGTTGAAAAGGAGAGCCCTTAGAAGCGAAGGGTAGAATAGTTGACCATGTAGATCCAAGTTTGAATTCCTAACGTCATCGACCGGTCGATCAGATGAATAAAGAAATCATCATTGTCTTGTGTCACATCCTTCATCACGAACGAAAGGTAATTGTGTTTATCATCTTCTAACTCTTGTGTAAACCCTTCCAAGTATTATGTGTCACACCTTCATCATATATGAAGTACCTTCTTGTGTTAAAAGAACTGTAAAAGATATAAATGTCTTCCCATCAGAATTGTCATCATCACTCGTGTATTATATGTACCACGTTTCACATGCATCGTTATATATATGCCCCCAATATGAAGTCCTGTCATCTTTAAATATGAATACCCCTTCTATATAACACAGCAAAGTGTACCTAAAAGAGGTCGGAGGTTACATCGACAGAAGCGTCGTGCAAATAACACTCAAGGTGAGAACGGTAGTCCGATGAATCTAAATAATACGAAAATCACATATTTTTGTCGATTTGTTATTCAAATTCGACGTATGAAAACATCAAATTGGCAAAATTTGAAACTTTATAATGTCATTAGGGTAGTCGAGATGGTTTAACATATTATCATTTCCGGCAACAACGGAAATTGCAAGCAATGAAGACAAAAAGAAAAAAAAGCCAATACAAACATGATTCAAATCGATTACCACGTGCGAACACATGTCTTTACATCTTTAAATTACATAATTGTTATCCGAACGCCATTTATTTCTATTAAAATATATTGAAACCGATTACAATTATTTCTTCACCACTTATCTGAATCCAACAGTCGTCCATTCATTTTCTGTTTCTTCGCCGGCTGTTTCATGAGACGATGCCTTTCTCTCTGTCAGATTAATCTGTTGCCAAACTCGAAGCGTTTATTGCAACTGTACAGGTCTACTCTGGCTGTATAGAGCGTGCTGCAGTTCCAGCAGATGTAGCAGAGCTCTGTTGCTTTTTTTACGCCCATTCTAGTCTCTTACCTCAGTATAAGAACATGCCAATAAAAATAAAACTTTACTGTCGCAAGATATGGGTGCATATAGACAATACATAACTGAGATGAAAGTACAAATAGGGATTTTCCAAGGAAATTCCCTTAACAATATACTAAGGAAGTCTCAAGCAGGATACAAGTTTACGAATACAGATGAAAGAATATATGATCTAATGTATATAGACGACCTGAAACATTTTGCCAGAAACAGAAAGGAATTAGAAACTCTACAGCACCAAGAAAGATAAATGATGCAAATCGAACGGAATAAAGTACACTATTTATTGATCTATTAAATTCAAACGAGTTTTCATGTGAATTATCATTTTTTTTAAAGATTATATCAATAAATATTGTAATTTAATCAATACCCTTATTGAATAAATCTCTCTCATATATATATATATATATATATATATATATATATATATATATATATATATATATATATATACTAGCAAAAGTAACGGTCGTTGACTGGGTTCAAAAACAGCCTACAGAAAATGGACTTTGATTAATGAAAGTATGATAGGTTATGAAAAGGAAGGTTTGTAAATTTGGGTTGAATTTTGGGGGTATCAAAACCAAAGCAAAATATGATGAAAGTAAAAATGAAATAGATAAACCCCATAATTTATTATACTATACCTGTTCACACTGAAACACTTATCACAATATTCTGTGGATCTATATTAAAAAACCTTGTTAAACTTTGCGACATATTTACATTCTATGGAGGTCAGGTGCGAACGAACACCCCATAATTGTATTATACCATATTTCTTCAAACTGAAACATAATTATCAAAGTATACTTACGCAGATAGATATGAAAAGTCTTTATTAAAGTTTGTGCCTATTTCCATTCTATGGAGGCCAGGCGCGAACGCAGACCCCACAATTTTATTATACCATCCCTATTTAAGTTAAAACATACTTATCAAAGTATTCTGATGTACATCTATATCAAAAAACTTGTAAACGTTTTCTTTTTTTCAATTTTTCAATTTTTTATTTCATTACTTTGTGGACCAGGCGCGAACGCAGACCGCACAATTTATCACGCTCAGAGACATTCAGCTTATATATATATATATATATATATATATATATATATATATATATATACAGGGTGATCCCTAACAAACGGGCCCCAACTGTAATTAGGCCCTGTTTCTTAGTGTTTTGTCCGAATGAAATGAAACTTTGGTTATAACTAGTTTATTATTTCAAAACGTCACATCAAAACACTAGGGTTTTTGGCCTTTTTCCCCTCCGTTCTACAGTATATTTTCTAGATGGCCTCCATTTTGCTTCTTTTTTTTTTTGGTCACCCTGTACATATATATATATATATATATATATATATATATATATATATATATATATATATATATATATATATACCTTAATAATACAGAGTGGTCGCTAGGAAAGCGGGAAATCTTTGCTCGTAGATTTTATTTTCTTAAAATTGTATTGCGTCTGATGTATTTGCTTCTTCAATCTTTTAAAGGCATAGGATTATTTTTTTCAAAAATGAAAATCTGATTTGGGGACAGACAAAATATCTAGTTGTGTTATCAATTTTTTTAACGATTAAAAAACATCACTTTGATTATAATGTAACATATTTGAAACGAAAATGTCAAAAAGGAACGAGTTAAAAAAACAAAACAAAACAGAAAGAAAAAAAACAATTCCTCGCTTTTGTAAAAATATATTAGCGTTTGACACATTTCCTGCTTTTCTAGTGACCACCCTGTATGTATATATACATACATATATATATATATATATATATATATATATATATATATATATATATATATATATAGCTTAATAATGATATATGCATGATGGCACTAATAAAGCATTAATATGATTTTATTTTCAAAATATCAGCGCAGTAATATAATTTGTTTGTATTTAAGGTCCGCAATTGTTGCAAAAAATTGAAATGTCTTTAGTGTTAATCGGACTCCACTGTAAAAATGTAAAACAACGGTCGTGATGTTATATCTTACATTAAATGTGATCGTACATTAAATGATGTCGTACATTAAATGATGTCGTATATACACAAATAATGTTGACCTCTTTATTTCCCATATTCAGCAGTTTTATAAGGCCTCAAAATTTCTGAAAATTTATTTTGACAGCCAACAATTCATGTTGTTTAAGATAGCAGAATATCAGAGACTAAAAAACTAACGACTCATTAGCGCAAAAGAAGATATTAATCGAGATGAAAATAGTACGGCTTGCCAGTCCTTGTAGAAATTCAGACAATTCGTGTATGTGTGCCTAAGAAATTGAAATTCTAAACCCTTTCTTTTCATAACCTATCATACTTTTATACATCAAAGTCCATTTTCTGTAGGCTGTTTTTTTTTTAACCCAGTCAACGACGGGTATTTTTGCTAGTATATATATATATATATATATATATATATATATATATATATAAAATAAGTATGTTTTGCATTTGAATGTCTTTGATCAGTATCGAATAATCAATAATCGAATAATCAATAATAGAAATGATCAGATCAAAGAAGGAACAGGCGATTTTGACTTTTTCATTAAAAACTTAAATTCCAACCATTATCACTAAACAAGCAATCAGGCCTGATATACAAAATCAGAAGTAGGTTATTTGATATTACGGAGGCGCATCCGAAATGAATGTTTATATCTCAATTGAAGAATGATACTGACTTTTGCATTTTAAACATTAATTCAAGCAATTATATAATTTTTTAAATAAAATCAGCTGCCAGTCTGTTCCTTACAGTGAAATGTACACTACAATGTATTGTAAACTAAGTCACTACGGGAAGGCATGTAAAGATTCCGTCAGGTGCACCGATATGAGTCCCTAACTAGGCAATCAACCGATTTCGATGGCAATAAAAATATGTGTGTAGTATATTCTTTGCAATCTTCTTGGTAACGTCGGGGCCTACAGTTAGAATATATATATATATATATATATATATACATATATATATATACATATATATATATAACTATTTCATTTATTCACGTTAGAAACATAAACAACTCTAATAAAATCTTTGTAAAAGCAGATAAAACAAGAAACTTATAAAATAGATAAGCAAGAATATAACAACTAATAACAAACTAATCACAGAAAACATTACAAAAAACTACAAAAAACTAGACACAAACAAATGCGATTACATAGATATAATAAATACGGAAAGTAAACAAATTACGGATAAACTAAAAATTAGCGATAAAGTTGGCAAATTGAAACCTAGAGAGCCATACATTCTGCTTAAAGACCACAAACGGGACTTTAATAATAATCCCAGCACCCGCCTGATAAATCCAACTAAACCAGAAATAGGTAGAATTAGCAAAACTATACTTTCTAGAGTAAACAAACAAATCAAACAGGACCTAGAACTAAACCAGTGGGCAAATACTACCGAAGCAATCACCTGGTTTAAAAATATAGAACACAAAGATAAATGTACGTTCATACAGTTTGACATCATAGATTTTTATCCCTCGATATCCGAAGAACTTTTTAACATTGCCCAAGAATTTGCCGAGGTATACACTGATATATCCTCCGAAGAAATCAACATAATTAAAAAATGTAGAAAATCAGTTCTAATAAATAACAATAACCAATGGATAAAAAATAAAATGAAAAATTCATTCAATTTGGCGATGGGTGCCAGAGACTCTGCAGAGGCATCAGATTTTGGTGGATTATTCATTCTATATACTCTCACAAGCATATTCGATACTACGGATATCGGCCTATATAGAGATGACGGACTAGCTATAATAAAAAAACTCCAACAAAGTCAAGGGAGAAAACTTTAAGAAAATCATACACAAAGAAATGAAAAAATTAGGCCTAAAAGCGGACATATCAGCTAACATAAAAATAACAAACTTCCTGGACGTCACGTTAAACTTAGATAAAAACACATATGAACCATACTTAAAAGATAACGCTACTCCAATTTACGTAACCCCTAAGTCCAACCACCCACCATCAATTATAAAACATATTCCTAACTCGATCGTAAGTAGACTCAGTAATAACTCAAGCGATGAAAATGCATTTAACAGGTCATCCAATATTTACGAAACAGCCCTAAAAAACAGTGGATACAAAAATATAGATATCAAATATAAACAACAAAACACCAACACCTATAATAAAATTAAAAACAGAAGAAAAAGAACTATAATTTGGTATACGGACCCATACAATCAAATGTTAAAAACAAAACTTGGCAAGAAATTTCTAGATCTTATTGAAAAACACTTTCCCGCAACCAACCCCTTACACAAAATCTTTAATAAAAATACCTTGAAGTTATCTTACAGTTGTTGCGAAAATTTAGAGATGATAATTAAGGCACATAATAACAAAATACTAAATGAAAACAATGTAAACAACAACAAAATAAACAATAAAAAAAGTAGACACCAGGACAGAAATAAAAACAACACTAGCAGAAATAATAATAATAATAATAATAATAATAATAACAACCACAACAACAACAACAACAACAATAATAATAATAATAATAATAATAATAATAATAATAATAATAACAACAACAAACCAACCCCGGACAAGTACAACCATACCATAAATAAAAATACTAATAACGAACAAGATAAATGCAATTGTAGACACCGCACACTTTGCCCAGTCCAAAACAAATGTCTAACAAAAAGCGTAGTCTATCAAGCAACAATATTTGCAAAAGAAAACCCGAATAACAAAAAATATTTCATAGGCATGACTTCCTTAGATTTCAAAACCCGATACTATGACCACAAAAGCACATTCAAAAATAAAAAAAAACACCGTATAAAAACAACACTAGCGAATAAATACTGGGAACTCAAAGAAAGCGGACATTCGCCGGTAGTCGAATGGAAAATAATGAGACAAGCTACCACATGCAGACATTTAGACGACCCATGTAAATTATGCCTCCATGAAAAATTTTCTATCCTGTACTTTAAAGAACCTCAAAATCTATTAAACTGTAGGCGGGAAATAGCAAACAACTGTGTTCACAAAATAAAACTTACTCTAGGATAGCGATATAAAATAGCTTTAAAACTAACAATAACGATAGAAATAAAACAAATAAATAAATTAAATAAACATGAATATACATAAACGATCACACGCATATATGTATATATATATATATATGTATGTATATATATATATATATGTGCATTATTGTGTACACATAGGTATATTTATATGTATATATAAAAAAAGAAGTAGAACGGCCACCAAAAACCACTAACCTAGCTCTAAAACATATCCTTTGTTTGATAAAATGCATGCCCATTGGCTGGTAGGAAGGGGCGCGGTGGATACTAGAAAGCTGATTGGCCAACTAGTAATCCTCAACATGTATAAAAACAAGAAGCAACGACAGAATTCGCGCATAAGCCTGACGAATCCTATAGTTGGATGAAACGCAGAATATTCAGTGTAGCTTAATCGCCATATATATTTTATAAATTACTATATATATATATATATATATATATATATATATGAGCAAACAGTTAATAAAACATGTTAAAAACACTTTGAAATGAGTTAAAAACATATTTAATCTGAAAAGGAAACACTAGATAAGTGGATAGTCCTTAATCCGCGGAGTTTCGAAGAAATACTTTCCTTCTCATCAGAGGGTAGGAATAAGCAAAATGCGGGATCGGATTTTGCATGCAAAAGTATTTGATTAAACAACAAGTAAGTCAAAGATCTTACTTGATAACAAAAAAAAAGTGAAACAGAGGGAATATGGTGACGAAAAAGGTGATTACACATGAATGGATAGTCTGGTGGAAGATGAATAATCCAGTGACAGTAAAATCCAAATATATAACTTCAAGAAAGTTAAAATAATTTATATATATATATATATATATATATATATATATATATATATATATATATATATATATATATATAGTCTTGGAAGTTTTTAACCTTTAAAACTATACAGAAAATATTTTTTATCATTCGTTAGAAAACTATTTCGTCAGTAAGTCATTTAATAACCTGCAATCACAGCATCACCTTGCTCTCACGAATTCACTATAGTACTAATGGTAATTTAAGGGATCATCAATTGTTTACCATGAAACACTGTTTCGGGAATATAAAACAAAACAATATATTACATCATGGCTCCCAGCAGTGTTGATAAAACACCACCTCCTTTTATCTTAAGAAGAAGACATGTTACAAATATTAGATCTAGTTTCCTATTCTTAATTAATTTATCTCACCTATTCATGTTATAAAAATGAATTTCTTACCTGTGAGCTTCATCTGTTTCCAAATTCAAAATGGATATATTTTTTAATTTACCAGTCTTGTATTTATAAGATTAGGATTAATCCATTTGACTACTTATCACCCCCACTATGATTAGTATTTAGTATATTTACATTCTTATTTATTGAAAATTAAATATATAGAGAGGTTAAAAATATTTATAAATATATACATTTTTTATTTAATTTTATAAAATACATTTTATACATTACTAATATAGTTTTGGATTTCCTTTATTAATAAATTCTGGTTAAGTTTAAATGATTCCAAAGCATCAGGATAACGAACAAATCATTTATTTAACTGTTTAAATAATTTAGTTTTAGTCACTACCTTGTTTCATCATCCTTATTACTAAGCTAGCAACTGGGGGTATAAAATCTATTAATTTAAAAGTAACGCGAGCTATTTTCAAAAACTATGACATAATGGTTCCATAAAACATAAAATCAGGACAGGTACTATCTTTATGCGGCATACGAACTATTTGAAAAATATTTTATTAAGAAAAATCTCATCCTCAATTTTTATATCTAAATTCAGAAATGTAGCCTGTTGTCCTCTATGTTCACAATTCAATTCTACCTCCTTTGGATATATAAGATGCTTATTTTTTTTCAAATTCATCATTATCGTTTATACATATAAGGTCATATATAAATCTCCTACACCCATGAAAATTATATGTTTTATATATATCATTTTTTAATTGTTGATGACATATATATATATATATATATATATATATATATATATATATATATATATATATATATATATATATATATATATATATATATATTCGAGTCTATGTAAATACAGATTTGCCCCAAATGGTGCAGGGTCCAATCCCATTGGAATACCTATCGTTTGGAGTAATATTTTATTTTCTATTTTAAAATAAATTCTTTAATAAGATGGCTTATAATTATTTTTAAAATACCTTTAGAAACACTAGTTTTGCTATTTTTATTTTTACACCAGAACGGTTTAGAGTTTGAAAAGTCTATATATTTACCTTTAACACCTTCAAAAGCTAAATCTACAGTATCATTTAATTCTTTTATAAGTTTGTCGTGCGGAATTTTAGTATTTAGCGGACTAAAATTATATATCGTTATATATTTCGCTTTTATTCTGGAGTTTATTTTATCTAATTTTTTTTTCTGATTGTGAATTATTTACCACCCAAAATAGATTAATATTACTATAGAATTTTCTTCTCTGGTGGAAATTATTTACTTGATTCATAATTAATTTAAATATTTTAGATATATCTATATCTAGGTTTAGTAATACACGTCTTTTAAGCTACAGTATACCTAGTGCTAACTGGATTTTTGTGCATTTTAGGCATCCAATACATACATGGAAGTTTTTTTTGTTTTTTTTGTTCTAAATTTAATCCTACTTTTTTACCAATATTACTATTATTCAGAATACTGCTATCTAAATTAATATTACTTACTTTATAGGTATCTAAAACTTTACTTGTAATTCTTACTTCTATCAATAAACGTTGTATATAATATTTTTTACATACAAAAGCTATATTGGTTGCCGCTTTATCAATAGAAACTATTACAAACTTATCTTGAAGTATTTTAAGTTCCTCCAGTATTTCTAATTTTTTTATAAGAGGATTAGTTTGTTTAGGGTGCTTAAATTTTTGTCATACGTTCAACCGTTTTCTTTACCCATTCAAGTATATTATTTTTCTATGCATCAAACGTAGACTGTGCTAATTTGTATTTACTTACCATCGACATAATAAAACTTCTAGTGATTTAGTTACTTCTTTAACGCATTTAGTGTAATTTAGACATTTGGACTCTCTATAATTTGGACCTTTACTAAGGAGTTTTCTTAATTTAGGATTATTTACTATCTTTAAATCTCCTGTAATTACATGTTTTATCTCATTATTACAGAAAGGAGATGAATTACATTCACCTTCTGGACTATTTATAATATTATCATTTATATTTATATGTTCTACCGTTTTTTTTATTATTGAAAACCTTATTACGTATGGTTGGCCCTAGTTTATATGTAACTATTGGTTTTTGATCTTTTGTCTGTAGCTCACGTGGTAATAATTGTGTGTTTTTTGTTTATTTAATATTTTAGGTAAATTTATATCATCAAAATCTTTATTTTCATAAAAATCTGCACATTTCTAGGTTTCTTTTTTATACCTTCCACCGGTGGTTTATATAATTTAGTTTCTATTATATCCAGAATATAATCGTACCATTGAATTAAATAGTCTTTCCTATATATCGTATCTGGTTGGAATAATATTTTCGATGCTATTTCCTTAAAAACCTTCTTTTTTTTGTAGGATTAAGCAGTTTTCTAATATGATATGATATATATATATATATATATATATATATATATATATATATATATATATATTGCTTTAAACAGTATAGTCGGCAAGACCCGTGGGGGCCCCTTCCACCAACGGACACATCAAGACTTAATTGTTGATCATAAAATAAATAAATGCTCATTTTTTTACCGAGGGATAGGGGTAAAAAAGGAAAGACGAGGTGAAAATGAACAAAAGTAAATATTTACAATACGTACGTATTTCCACCCGTCTCCGTCTTTCCACCCCTCCCTTCGGTAAAAAGAAATTTACACGTACACACCATTAAGTTAAAGAGACTCCTCGCGTTTGCCAGCTATTTTGTTTAAAGCAATGTATAAGTTTGTACCGTAAAACAATTATATATATATATATATATATATATATATATATATATATATATATATATATATATATATATATATATATATATATATGGATTAAGGACTATCTACTTATTTTGTGCTTCGTTTTTTAAAATTGTTTTTAATTTTTTTACAAAGTGTTTTTACTACCTAGCTCTACTTAGGTATTTAGCTCTGTCAATGTAACTATGGAAAATAGAAGGCACGGACAAAAATAGACGATTAAAGACAGGGGGATATAGTTTTGAAAGCCGATTTATCATAATTTTTTGTAGGTTTCCGACTACTTTTTGATTGCATTTGAAAGATTAAAGACTAAAGTTCATTTCCAAAAGGAGAAAAATATTTGTACACGTGAAAAAAAAAAACGTTATGAAAAATGTTTCCATGGCGAGCTAACCAATTCAGCTAAATTATTTTAAATAAATTCATTGTAAAACTATGTTAAAAGATAAATATTAGTTTTCTGGGTCTATTTCAAAGATTATTAGTAAAGCCCCCAATAAGCGACTAATTCTGGTGTTCGCCCAAACTAAACAAACGCAGTTTTGTAAACACTACGATTATGGAAACCCAAAAGTACAGCTAATCGAAACGTTGTTTCAAAAGTAAGTCATGATATTAAAAGGCGGTAGGGTTAGTGTCAGTTTTCTTTTTTTTCCCTATAGTGCGTCTGTACATCACTATCCTAAACATTTGTATCATTTTTATCATTTTTCTTCATTTAATTATTTCATTATGTTCCTGTTCTTGTTAATTATTGTTCAAGATTATTTATGTTACACCGAAAGTTTCACATTCATGCGAGCAAGGGAATTTTTAAAATCTTGCATAATAAAATTATGCGAAATCTGTAATTAAAAAAAAAAGAAGTATTTTAGCTATCATAATTTTTTTCTGTGAAAATATTAAATAAACAATGGTAATATTGGTAGTTCGAGAAATTAATTTTTCTTTAAGTTATATCGAATTCATTAATACGGACTTTGGGGCTTTTTACGTAATGTTCCTGTAAAATTATTTTTTTTTAAATTGTTATAATTTAATATGCTTTATTTTCATAAAAAAGCAAAAATAAATTCCTTCATTTTTTTTTTACTACAGAAAACCATAACTTTAGTAAAGGTATTTTTTGTTTAAAGAAAAGAATACATTTTCACTAAGATTTAAATAAAAATAATAGGTTTATTATATTTCGTGATAATTATTTGGTAAATACTGAAAATTTCCTTAGAATTTTTTAATTTCCTGATTTTTGGTGAATTATTAAGTAAAGGGAGGGGTCAAAATGTTTATATATTTTGAGCATTGGCCGTACCTATAAAATAGATGCATAACATTGCATGCATATTAAAATAATAATATATGTGTATGTATGTGTGTTTGTCTGTATGTGTGTTTGCATGTAATATATTGTTTTATCTCTCTGTAGACATTGTGGATGTTGGAACAACATGGTTCTTCAATGTATATGCGCATACATCACTTTATTTTGCCTAATTCACATGGGTTCGCAAGCACATGAATGCTTTGTTAGCAATATGCAACCCTCGTACAACGTGTTAACTATCGAGATTACAGGGTTAAGCTGACGGAAATATCTTGAAATCATTTCAGTATATGAACGGATAATAAATGGTAAAAAAATGATAAGTAATCGAAGGAAAATATAATCCATATATATATATATATATATATATATATATATATATATATATATATATATATATATATATACATATATATATATACATATATATACAAAACTATACACATATATATATACATATATATACATATATATACATATATATATATGCATATATATACACATATATACATATATATACACATATATATACATATATATACATATATATACACATATATACATATATATATACATATATACAGTTGTGCCCGATATTATTCATACCCCCCCTTGAAAATTTAGTTTATTAGGTGTAACTTTGTTAGAATTTATTGTTTACGTCCATATTGATACATATTCTTAATAAACCTCTTCTGATCATTTTCGTCATTTTAAAATCTCGGGATACTTGTAATAAAAGAAATATACAGCTATTTATAAAATCTGCAATGTTCAAAAATAATCATACCCCCTTATTTTTTCAGTATTAATCGAGTTTCTGACTGTTTGTTTCCTGTTTGATTCTCATTTTGAATGCTTTTATACAACCTTTGATTAATTTCATTTCGTTTTTTGCATTTTTCAGAAATTAAAATGATATCAACTGAAAACCAATAAAAGAATAAAAATTATTAGAATGGGGAAGAAAAAAGAGCTTAGTAATGATCTTAGGACTAAAATTGCGAATTCACATAAGGATGGTTTAGGTTAAAAGTCAATTTCCAAGAAATTTGAGGTCCCTACAGCAACAGTACAGAGCATCATCAAAAAATTCCAGAGCCACCACACAACAAACAACTTGATTGGTAGAGGAAGGAAAAGGAAACTGTCTGCTAGAGCCACCAGGAATATTGTAAGAAGTGTTAATGCAAATCCAACCACCACTACTAAGGACATTTTAGAAAATCTGGAGTTTTCTGGCATAAAAATATCAAGGCAAACATTGCAAAGGACTCTGCATGAAAATGGTCTGAAAGGAAGAAGACCAAGAAGGACTCTATTACACACCGGAAAACACCTTGCAGCACGTCTAAAGTTTACTAGGAACCATGTGAATTCTCCAGAGTCCGTTTTCTCAAGTATTTTGTGGACTGACGAAACAAAAATTGAATTGTTTGGCCATATGGATGCTTCTTACGTTTGGAGTTAGAAAGGAGAAGCTTACAACCCAAAGAACACCATACCCACGGTGAAACATGGTGGTGGTAGCCTAATGTTTTGGGGCTCCTTTTCGGCTAGTGGTCCAGGTAGTTTGGTCAAGATAGATGGAACCATGAAGAAGGAGCAATATTTGGAGATACTCCAGAAAAACATTAGACAGGATGCGGAGAAGCTCCATTTAGGACCAAACTGGGTCCTTCAACAGGATAATGATCCAAAACATACTGCCAAAATAGTCAAGAAATGGGTTGAGGATAATCAAATTAATGTTTTGGAATGGCCTAGCCAGAGTCCCGACCTGAACCCTATCGAAAACCTCTGGCACATATTGAAAACTGAGGTTAAAAAGCGGAAACCTAGAAATTTGAGGGATTTGGAGAACTACTGCATTGAAGAATGGTCAAAAATCAGTGTTGATGCTTGTAAAAACCTTGTTGATAAATATCCAAAACGGTTACAGGCAGTTATTAAGAATAAAGGGCATGCTATTGACTATTAGTAAGAGAGGTATGAATAATTTTGAACTAGTGCCATTATTGTTTTTCTTTGTATAATGTTTCAAACTTGCATAATTTATTTATTTGTTGAGTTTAAATTAAATGCTTATGCTTGATTTATTGTTTGAAATCCCTTTAATATTGTCTAACTTCTGGTTTGAGCAATAATCTTATAGAAATCTCAAAGATCCGAGGGGTATGAATAATATCGGGCACAAGTGTATATATATATATATCAAATTATAGTGATTCAATGAAATTAAAAAGAAAAAAAAAACCTTTATTCAAATCAAGAATCTGTTATTACTCAAAGTAAGACAAAGAATACTTGAGAAATGTTTATCTCCTTATCCTATAGGGTTTCGATGCCTACCATCTCTTCAGAGGAGAAAATATTAGCAAATAGATATAACGGTATTCACCCTATTTGCTAAAGTGAGTTAGATGTAGAAAATCATAACCAAAAATTGATTAAATAGAAGTCACATAGCAGGGGAAATTGAAGAAAAGGATATAAAGGTTTAGTTCCAAATTGTGCGGTAAAATCCAATGTAACTGTCCTTTTAAGCAGTGAGGTAATGGGGTCCAAGCTGTATATTGTGTAATCCACATCATAGAGTAGAAGTCCAAGTTGGGCATATTTCTAGAGTTTTTTTTACTTAGGCGTCACCACTTATCAAGGCCGATAGGCCACTCAAGGATAAGGGTTAAATAGTGTAGAGTAGTCAAAAGGATAATATAATAATCGATAGTAATGGAAGTTCGGTAAATTTATTAACTTAAGTAGAACGGCTCATCAGAAACTTGTTCACGTTGGACTTGAAGACAACCATATTATAGACAGCTGGAAAGCAGGAAAACGGAAGACAATTCCACAGGCGTGCGGTTCTAAGAAAGAAGCTTTGATCATGGAATCTACGTTTAGGTTTAGGCACAGATAAAGAGTGTGGAAAATTATTGATAATGTTTTCAGCTAGTCTAGTATTCCTTGTGAAAGTTTGGCGAGGGGGGACCATAGATTGAAGCTCAGTCGAACACTTTCCATGAAAATAACGATAAAGCAGAGACAAACTCGCAACATCTCTTCTGTGAGATAGAGGTTGCAGCGAAGAGAAAAGGACATCTCCCACCAGGCCACGAAGTCTATTTTGAACCCTATCAAGGCAGGACAAGTCTTTTCTAACAGCTCCTGTCCATATGTGGCAACAGTATTCCATCCTTGGACGTATCTGGCTCTTATATAGATAGAGAATTGCATCAGCAGTGAGATATCTGCTGGATCGATAGAAGTATCCCACCATTTTTCCAGCGGCCTTGGCAACAGATTTGATGTACGTATTCCATTTAAGATCAGGAGTAAAGGTCAAGCCCAGAAGCCTGTCAAACCTTGAGGCCTCCCCAAGACGAGAGCCATTCATTTTAATTGATGCCAGATGGGGACCAGAACGTTGATGATGTAAAGATAGAAGCTTGGTTTTAGATGCATTAAAAGTAACTAGCCACTCCTTTCCCCATTGTACAACGTGATCCAGATCAGAGGAGAGAGAATCGGAGAGAACTTGGTCGTTTACTGTCTTAGATGTGCTACCATAGATGGTAGTGTCGTCAGCAAAAATATCTACGAACGACGTAAGAATGTGATTTGGAAGATCATTAATGTAGATCAGGAAAAGAGTTGGGACCAGGATGGACCCCTGAGAGACTCCAGCATTTATACTATGAGCTTCTGATTTTTGCCCATCAACTACTACTCTTATGAACCTATCAGAGAGAAATGATTTAATAATTGAGAAGACATTTCCAGCTATACCATAGCTGGAGATCTTGTGAAGTAAACCTTTATGCCATACCCTATCAAAGGCCTTTGATATGTCGAGCAATTGCTCTAGAAAGGTTGCCTCTGTCGAGAGATTCGCTAACCCTATGAGATATAACTGTAAGCACATCTGCTGTAGATCTAGCAGAACGGAAACCATATTGTGTGTCACTAAGAAGGTTATTTTTGCTGAGATGGTTGATTACTTCTCTATTTAACACAGATTCCAGCAGCTTACTCATGACGCACAGGAGACTTATTGGCCTGTACTGAGAGGGGGATGAACGATCACTTGAATTCTTAAATACAGGGCATACTGATGAGATTTTCCAGGGTGATGGGAAGCAATTCTCCTTAAGACAACGTTTAATTAGTTTTGTAAGTATGGGTGCTAGTTCTGGTTGAAGTTTTTTGAGTACTATAATTGGAATACCGTCAGGGCCGATTGCTTTACTGGAATCAAGGTTTTTGATTAGCTTGGCAACATCACATACAGAAATTTGTATATCACCTAGTGTGTTTTCTGATACAGGAGGAAATATTGGGGGTTGGCGGCCTTGGTCACAAAGGGTAGAATTGGCTGCAAAGTTCTTGGCAAAGAGTTTGGCTTTGTCTGATGCTGACGAGATTAACTCAGGTTCATTGATGATAGTTGGGATAGAGCACACGTTTCTGTTCAGGATTCTGTTTGCAATTTTCCAAAACTGGTGGGAACCAAGCCGCTGCTCAGCTACTTTGGACTTGACGGACTGAGCATACAACTCTCTTGCGTTCTTTATTACTTTCTTACAATGGTTGCTGGCAGTCCTGAAAGCGGCTTTAGTTTCCATACATCTATTACGTTGGAAGCAGTGGAAAAAGTGATTTCTGTGCGCAATAGCAGCAGCACATTCAGGAGAAAATCATGGCTGGCTGTTAGGTTTTTGCTGGAACTTTTTCGAGGGTATGAAATTGTCTATACCTACATTACCCATTCTGTCAGATCTGATACTATAGACGACACATCCTTTTTAAACATGGAACGCAGAGGAAGATCCGATATAAATGTACGGAAACTATCCCAGTCAGCCATAGTGTATCGATATACTCTACGATGGAGAGGTACGTCTGAGGACTTATTACATTTCATTTTTATCTTAATTGATACAACTGAGTGGTCGGAAGATCTACTAATGAGTTCAATTTACAAAATAAAATCGCCGCAAATTATTTCTTCGCTAGGATATTTTAATACTAAACATTGATAAGAAGTGACTTTTTAAGGACATTCATCGTTACACCAAAATATCAGCTGACGTGATATAGTATAAAAACACAGACGGAATTTGATGAATGTCATTATCATTATTTATTTTATTTTTTTGCGTATTAGTCGACCGAGCAAATTATTCTCGTAATATATAATATTCAATAGAGGATTTATTCGATAATAATGCATACACAATCTGCAGGAATTAAAGCATCATGTTCAAACGTATTGTTTTTTTTATTATTTATCCAATTTTCACCCGCAAAAAGACACAGTGCCACTTTAAAGTAGGGGCTACTATCGGGAGCATAAGTTGCTGGTATATTATGAAGAGAGATTAGTAGCAAGATGTCGGTTCACATTACACTTAAACTTCTGCATGTCAGTACAGCTGGGAAAGCGGAATACCGGAAGGAAGTTCCAAAGTCTTGCAGTTCTGGGGAAGAAACTATTGGAACAGAAGATTTCTTACACCTAGGGATCTCTACTGTAAAGGGGTGGGATTTAGCTGCTTGTCGAGTTTGTCGGGGGTATTCACGTCGAGGGGGTACAAGTGCTTGTAGTTCGTCAGAGCATTCACCAATAAAGTGCTTGTAGAACAGGCAGAGGGATGCAACATTTCATCGATGGGACAGAGGCTGAAGGCTAAATGACAGTTCAGAACTTATCAGGTTGGCGACTCTCTTTTGAACTCTGTCAAGGAGTGAGAGACAAGTAGCAGATGCACCAACCCAAACATGACAACAATACTCCATACATGAGCGAATGGTGGCTTTATAAAAGTACAGGATAAATTCAGGTGTAAGTAGGTTTTAGCACGATACAGAGAGCTCACCTTCTTCACAGAAGCCTTGGCAATACTTTCAATGCGTCTATTCAAGTTCATGTTCCCTGTAAACGTTAGGCCGATGAGTTTAAAGGAAGTACTTTCGGGTAATGTGTTCTTGGCCATCGCTATAGGTGATCGAGAAGGTTTCTTGTAATTATTGAAGGAAACAAGCTTAGTCTTTGCAGCATTGAATGTGACCATTTATTCTTGTCCCCATTCATCTACAAATTGGAGGTCCTTCTCTAGTGTTTCAGACATTTCCTTAGATATGTGTTCATTTGTTGTTGTTTTTTTTTTTTTTTTTTTTTTTTTTACAAAGGCATCACCACATTATCAAGGCCCAGAGGCCACTCAAGGATAAGGGTTAAAGAGTGTACAGTAGAAATTGGTCAATATAGTAATCATTAGTAATGAAAATTTGGTAAATTTAATAACTTATATGGAACGGCTCATCAAGAACTTATTTACTTTAGACTTGAACACAACCATATTGTAGTCAGCCGGAAAGCAGGAAAACGGAAGACAATTCCACAGGCATGCAGTTCTAAGAAAGAAGCTTTGATCATGGAATCTACGTTTAGGTTTAGGCACAGATAAAGAGTGGGGGAAATTATTGATAGTGTTTACAGCTAGACGAGTGTTTCTTGTGAAAGTTTGGCGAGGGGGGACCATAGATTCCCCTCGTGCCTGTTATATAGAGTGGTGTCATCAGCAAATATACCCATCTCAAAGACAATTTTATCATGGAGGTGATTTATGAAAAGCAGGAATTATAAAGGCCCAAGGAAAGATCCCTGGTGTACTCTCGCATTTATATCATATTGTTTAGATGTACGACCGTCGAGAAAAACCTGAATTTTCTCTTACTAAAGAAGGATTTGATTATGTATTCTTCCAGTGACACCATATGATCTAATTTTCCTTAGAAGACCATCGTGCCATATACTCTGTCAAAATACTCAGATATATCTAGGGCTACCGCTCTACCCTCCCCTGTTTTGTCTAGTGAATGATATATACGTATAGAGATTACAGTTAGGATATCTGCTGTGGAACTTGCTTGCCTAAATCCATATTGGTTCTCGGTCAAAAGTTTCGCAGCTGTCAGGTGATGGACTGGAGCTTGATTAATTAAGGACTCAAATATTTTGGCGAAAAGCGGGAGAAAGCTAATGGGGCGATAATTTACTGGGTCAGTTCGATAGCTAAAACATGAACTGATAGCTATTACGTTATGCATGCATGTTCGTTATGCAGTCGTTCGACCATAACCAGTCAAATTCCATTTTTATTATTTTCACACTCTTTCACTGATTTTCCCCGTCTAAATCCCAAATATAAAGTTTAGCATGGGTTCAAATACCCTATATATAGGGTTTCATGTCTATAGACCACAAACTGACAGATGAGTTTGGTAGGCAGATTTTTCAAAACAAATATATTTACGCATACATAAAGATATAGAGAATACGTTTGTATATACTGCAAATATTACGCAAGTATAAATCATGTAGAATATCTACATGAATATAATTACACGTAATAGTTAAGTAAAGATGATCATTCTATAATAAAACCGAAAAACTAATACGAAATTAATAAAAAACGATTGTTTAAAAGAATATGCAATACTCTAGATCTTTTGCAGATGAATGCAATACAATGACATATATGTATAACAAGGTTGTATTTTCTTTTTAAATAAATAGAAAAAGGATTTTTCATATGAATACACCATATGATACACCAAAAACTCCAAATAAATAGAAAAAGAATTTTTAATATGAATACACCATATGATACACCAAAAACTCCAAATTTATAGGAGTATATATCCTAGAGAGGGGGGGGCGGATTTGCTCGGCCATAAAATACGCTTAAATATGATATTTTAATTTGTCCAGATTTCGTATATATTATTATAAGGTCGTGATTTCAAAAGTAAAAAAAAAAATATTTGGGTGCCATCAGCTAACATCGAAACCGAAAACAAAACTGTAGCATTCGAAGTTGGTGACGTTAACACTGTACCAACGTGACCCGTATATAAACTGATTAAAAATAAACTAAGACGTACAAAATGTTTTTTTTTAATTTGGAAACGTTTTTGACTTCTTAAAAACTATTTTATGCGGATAGTGACCCATAAAAGAGTGGTCTATAAAAATTCAATCATTTGAGGCACCTAGTACCACTCTGCGACTTTTACTTCTGGGGAAGATAGAGTTTTAAAATATGGAGACAAACAGACAGACAGACAGACATAGTGAGTTTTATAAATTAGATGTGTCTGTTTATGTGTTTAATATGCCGAGCTCTCGCAGTTGAACGTTTCCTGCCATTACTTATATTAGTTTAAGCGCAAAATGGCCGTCAAACTGGACAAAAGAGTTGAGACTGTGGATCATAAAAGCTTCGATTAATATTCATGTCAGTTCGAAGTTGTTAGGTAACGTCAGGATCGCTTGATTCCGTATGAAAAGTATGGAAGTTAGAAAGAGACAGGATTGCAGTAAAAAAAAACATTTTAAAAAATTAAATAAAGAGAAATGAAAAGTATCGGATAACGATGGAGGAGGAATCTAGAGATGTGAAATCGATTATTGTCTGAAGTAAGACGAGGGGTAACAAAAGAAGTGCGTGGGAAGTAAAGAATCGGGTTTAAGATACGCAGATTAAGGATATTTCGGTACAAAACAAAAAAAATAATAATAACGGTTGAAAAAAAGGGATGGACGATGGAATGGAGGAAAAATCTATGCAAGTCTCAAATATTAAAAAAATGCAAGATAGATGAGCAAGTAAGATGCAGAATATGGAAGAACAATGCGTAAAAAAACAGAAAGAGTTGATGAAGCGTATATTTAAGAAAGGAACTGGGAAAAAAGAAGAGAAGAAAAAGGCGAAGGAAAAAGATAAAGAAGAAGGAAGGGAGGGAGGTTGAGGACACAGAGTAAGAAGAGAACAATGTTTAGGAGAAAAGAAACTCAATAAGAATGAGGGAGGTAAAATTGAATTAACGGAATGATAGAAAAAAGTAGAAATAATAAAAACAAAGTACTAGAAAATTTATTGGAAACGAAGAATTAAAATGATGATGATGATGATGATGATGGTGGTGGTAGTGGTAGTGATGATAATCATGATCCTAATGACGAGGCTGATGATGACGACGACGAAAATGATGATGATGAGGATGATGTTGATGATGACAACGACGATGATGATAATGCTGATGATGGTGATCATTACAGTTGTGATAATGACAACGATGACAATGATGATTTAGATGATGACGCTGATGATGCTTTAGATGACGAGTTAGATGATGATGATGCTGATGATTTATCTCGTCGAAAATGGGTATGCTTTGTAAGTCGTAAACGACGTAAACTAACACTGAAAAACATGACAAAAGACAAATGGCATAACATTTTTACTACAAAAAGAACCATAATAAGAAAAACAAGCGATAAAAGCACGAAGCACAATAAATGATTTTGTGAAAAATAAAAGTTCGGATGAGAATATCAGAACGAAACAAAATAGAAAAGAAAATCAAAAAACTCATTAGAAGATAAAACAAATAGAAATCAACATATTACGTAATAAAGATAAAGAAAGAAATGAAAAATGGCGCACGAAATAAAAAAGTTGAAAATCTGGTCAGCTGACCTTCGAGAAATAGTGGCCATGGGTTAAAACCTACTCGGCTGGACTCTCTAAATGCAACGATTAAAAGATTCAGCCTTCTTTCGGGTTGTGAATATTTATTCCATGCCAAAATAATTTTATTCGCGAACAAGAATAATAAAATCAGCCATAGTGCTGTTTTTTGGAAATTAAAGAACCACTCATTTGAGTGAGCCATTAGCATGATTTATTTCTATTTGAGTACGATATTTTTTGCCAAATAAGAAGCTAACTCGACAAGAGACGTATATGATAAATGAATACTTAGCCAAGTAACCATAGACGTAAATGTATATTTCTAAGGACATTAAGAAAAACACATCATATATGCAGTGAAATGCAGTATTTCTGTTTGGGTCAAATAAATGTCCATATTCTCCCAAAATTATAACCCGAACAATGGCGTATTAAAAAGTCATTCAAATTCGATCTTGATTAGCATAAATGCCATATTTGATGCATTTGATATATTTAGTGCAGTTAGTGCATTTGGTGCATTCGATGCAGTTCGACGTTATCAGTTTAAGCCAAGAAAAAGTTATCTTCCAGATGAAATAGATTAATCGATTCGTGAGATCAAACGGAAGTCGAACAGATTCGTTCTGCCAAGAAATGGAAAAATCTGAAATTGGTCGCAAGATTCTTTTCGTCACTGCCGAAATAATAAAAGGGTAAAAACTAAAATGGTTAAAGTTCTAGGAAGAGTATAAGCAAGACTTTCTATATCTTAAACTTTTTCTTTATTTCAAAGGGGCATATTATCTTAATGGGAACGTTAATAAAAATTATGTTCTCATGTTAATTGCTTTGTAGCTTAGAATATGTATTTCATACTGAATAATAATATATGCTCAAGTAAAATGTTTACCATGTGCATACATATGAGACTTGCGTGTATCAATCAAGTTTTTCATTTCATAATGAATCGCCAAAAATACAGAGCAATTCATTATATTAGAGCTCCAAAACTATATTCTTCAGTGTATTGCATAGAAAATATATTACATAGATAATAATGATAAGTTAATTAATATAACAGGGAAGTCTACAGATCGATCGATGTCGATGACTCCGTTCAATCTCTAAAGACAAAGTGTACCCCTGTAGGAGGAGCTGCACGTGTAGTTGTAGAACTAGGGTTGCGCAATCCTCTCCTGAAAAGGAACTGTTTGATTCCAGTGTCAAGGAGAAGTCCAAGATGACTGGAAACAATGGCGAGATAAGTGATAAAATAAGTGGTCGCTCATTTAGTACTGACCAGGTTCAACGTTGCTTAACTTCGGTGATCCAGCGGGAACCAGTGTGGCAACATGATTATGTCGTACTCCTGCATAAGTTTAGTGGTTAAAGTAAAATTCTGAAAGTCAAAATATAAACACATATATCAGAGTTAAGAATTTATTCTTTGACATAAGGAATATATAGATGGGTGTTATGTTAATTTCCTTAATACATGGATTTTCAATACTGGTTCATATCATCAGAGGGAATGAAATGCGGTTAGCAAAATGTTCAGCTGTGAATAAACACGTATTTTGCTTTTCAGCACATATATTGAAAATGTTATTTGAGTGGTGAATAATAGTTATAGGAAAGGGAATTTCATACAACCTGGGCAGTCCAGTATCGGAAGGAGTTCAATATTTTCCAGGGTATTATTACCATATCGGAGAAATAGTGGTCCAGGGCAGAAGCCAGCAATCCCATATAACAAGAATGTATGGTTGCTCCATACCGTTATTCCGAAGGGTATAAGAAGCGGCCGTATTCGTCGGTGATTTAAATATGTTTTGGTAGATGAGATCCAAAATCCTAGTGGGTGTGGAGGCAGAGTATCAAATATTGAATCAACGTTCCATTCCATAGCATATATGTCCGTATATTATACATATAATTTTATGTATCTACGAAAAACATATATATCTACTTTTAGTACTTACTCCAATAGTGCTCGATAAATAACTAAAACCAGTAAAATTTGAAAAATCTATATGGCAATCATGCTACACAGATTTTTTCGCGTTTTATTCTCGTGAGGATTCGTCACGCTAATTCATGGAATTAATGTTACTTTTTGTTTTTATATACTTCCGTCGCACTTTGTGTGATAGATAGCCAATCAGATTCTTTGTTAGTGACGCACCTATATATATAGTAGCATATGGTCGTGTTTTTATCAGGCAATGGTTCACCTGACCTGTTCACTTGTCTCCCGTCCCCGTTTTTACAGAGCTCAGTATTAATAAAAAAAAATAAAATAAAACCAATGAGTTAAAAAAAAAGGACAAATGCGTTTTATCTGGCCATACCTGCCTTGGATTCGCCGCGTGCATCAGACGTTTATGGTTATTAATTTTATATATACTTACAAAGATATTTGATAATACTGATATCGACTTTTATAGAGATTATGGATTAACTATAATAAAGGACTCTGACAATATTAAGAAAGAAAATTTTATAAAAATAATGCATATTGAAATGAAAGAAAAATAGATATTAAAGTAGAAGCAGCGGTTAATATTAAAATGTCTCATTTCTTAAATGTAAGTATGGCTCATAAGTATTTTATTTAGTCTAAGACAAGGCATACTTAAAGGGTAATGCTCATCCAATATACGAAAACCCAATATCGTGCCACAACAATCATAAGATAGATTTCGTACTATCGATAGAAGAATTAGAAGAAAATGTATTTAAGAAATTAAGCAACACAGCTATGAGTGCCATAATATCAGAAACAAATATAAACAACAGAACATTAATAGTAATAATAAGCTTAAAAATAGATAAAATTAATTATAATTTAGTGTACGCTATCCCAGTGCCAAAGGGTAAAAACTAAACTCAACAAATATTCTTAAATATTATCTCAATTCATTTCCCATAACAAACTCCTTATACAAAATCTTTAACAAAAACAACATCAAATTGCCATATAGTTGCTGTAAAAAGCTAGGGATGATAATTAAAACACATAATAATAAAATATTAAACGTGAGAAAAAAATAAGGAACTAATATCAAAATTAATATGAAAGTGACCAACTTAACAACAACAAAAATAATACAAAAACCCAAAAATATAATTACTAAAAATAGTAATAATGCAAAACCTGATAGAAATAGAAACACTAATTACGAGCAAAAATTGTAACTCTAGTATACAGGAATCAGTCCGCTACGAGTTAAATGCCTAATCAAAAGTTGTTTTTTTTATCTTTTTTAGCAAGTCACAATATTTTCCAGTGAAAACTGAATAACAACTAATATTACTTAGAAATAATCTGCGTGAATATTAAACGCAGCTATTATGATCACAGAAATACGTTCAAAGACGGAAAACGCATTATCGAACCATTACTAGGAGCGCAAGGAAAGTGGACGCCCCCCGATAGTAGAGTGGAAAATAATACATTAGGCCAGCACAGGTAAAAACTTATTTGATCTGTGTAGCCTATGTTTGAATGTAAAATTTGCTATCCTAACATTCAAAGAACCCTAAAATTTATTAAACTGCAAGAGTGCAATCGTAAAATTTTCTTTGGACTAAAACACACAAACACACAAAACATTAATAAATAATAATAAAAGCAACAATAAGAAAAATGATCATCATAATTATGATAATAAATAAATAAACAAATACATAAACAAGCAAACTTGTATAAAATATTTGTAAGTGAAAAACATTCAGATCAAAACTAGGTCACTTCCCAACACAAAGAAAAGAGAAACCCGATCCCATCGAAGAAGAAGCGAATTCTTGCCTGATCAATGCGTGCACATTGGCCAGGATAAATGGGTGTGTTAATAACAAAGAATTTGATTGGCTGTCTAGCGAACTGAGTACTATGGTAATATATAAACGCATGGAGAAACATAGATTCCAATAACCTCAATAATCTTCACGAGGAGGAAACGCGAAAAATTAGGTGTAGCTTTCTTTAACTTACTATACACACACACACGCGCGCACACACACACACACACACACGTATATATATATTAGTGTATTTAGGCAGCGTTCCTTCATTCAGGCAAACATTATTAAACATAACAGAGATACCTTGCTTAATGATACTTTTTTTTCACTTTTTCGATCTTTCCTAAGATTTTTTAAACTTCAAGATGGAAGGTATTTACAAATGTTCCATGGTTCACACGAGCGCTTTCGATTCTTTCTTGAATCATCATCAGGTGGAGATAAAATATTAAAACTAGAAGTGAAATATATAGTTACGAATGATAAAAAGAGTCAATGAAAAGTCGATTAAAATATACATTTACGAGTGATAAAAAAACTCGATTAAAAATTAGGATGATAAAAGGCAATGCTAGTAAAACCAGTCGTATACTGGCTATGCTAAACATTTCAGCACATTATTGCTACTTTCAAAATTAATGCTATTTATAGATGCGTGCTGGGTTTTTATATATAGTGCTTCAAGTATTTTCAATTTTTTACAATTACTTTCTCGTTGCAAAATCCTTGTGTCAATGTTTGCCTGAATATATATATATATATATATATATATATATATATATATATATAATAGCTATTACAGAAAAGACAAAGTGATATGTTTGTATACATATATTTATTTTTCGATGTAATAAACAGACACAGTAATTGAGGGAGATATTATCAAGGAAAAATGCACAAACAGTTGAAATGTAGTGACAAAGACTGGAAATAAATCAATCAATAACGTGTTAATATAATGTCGGGCCATGTTTGTGGACAATTTACGAAACAAAGTAAATCCTTATTTATTTATTTATTTTTGTTTTCTTTTGAAGAGCATTTCGGAAAACATCCCGTTCTTAAAGCTTTATTAATTTCATCTGTGTTCAATACGTTAGCAAAGTAATTTGTCCTGACAATTAAGCTGCATAAAATCGTCCATATAAACTACATATGTTGCATCCCCGCTAATTAGCTAATGAAACTAAACACTCGTTATGTACAAAAATATCAGGTAACATAAATGACATGAATTTTTGCCTGACGATCTCATCGTGGAAAAAACGCGGAAGATTCTGTGTAGCTATACATCCTTGCCAATGAAAAGTCTGTTTTATACCTTTTTCGCATGGTGTAATTCTGCGAGCATCAGTGTTACTCCGTGAGTCTTAATAACGGTTTGATATTTTCTTTAAGTAAAAAACAATCGTCACTAGGGTATCGCGTTAGCTGCGCAAATTGAATTACTGAAAATGGTTACCTGTATTAAGAAGGTTGCATATAAATTGAAAATAAGTATTACGTAAAAAATAGATACGTTTAGAAAATCATAAACAACGGATTTTTTTATATAAGCAAATTTGTTTGCTTAAATCAGATATAGTTCGATGCTATAGCTCCTTGTCAATAAAAAGTTAGTTTTTCTTTTCTTTTTTTCTGGTCCGCATTATCTAATTTTGTGAGCAACAGTGTTAGTCTATGTGTCTTGGCAAAAATAAAATACATGCATCAGCAGGTTATTACGTTAGCCGCGCAAATTAAATTAATGAGGATTGTAGCCTGCATTTGAAGCGTTGCATATGAATTTAAAATAAGAATTATCTATGAATTTGAATACGTTTAGAAGGTTTTAAACAGTGCACATTTTTAGATAAAGAAATTTATTTGCTTTAAATCAGATATATTTTGATGTTATACAACGTTTGTCAATTAAAAATCTGTATATTTTCCTTTTTCTTGTCCGCATGGTGTAATTCTGCGAGCGACAGTTTTAATTCGTAGGTCTTGATAACGGTTCAATTTTTTAAAATAAGAATGCATACGTTATGAGACGCTTCCGATGCATTGTATAAATGTTCATTAATTCACTTAGCGCGGCTAACGCGATACCCTGCTGATCACTGTTTTTACTTTTTTAAAACATCAAACCGTTATCAAGACCAAAGGACTAACACAGTCGTTCGCAGAATTACAGCATGCACACATGAAAAAGAAAAAAAAACTTTATTGACAAGGATGTATACCATCCAAACATCTGATTTAAGCAAATAAATTTGTTTATATAAAAACATGGGTTGTTTATAGCCTTTTAAACGTAATCATTTTTATACACAATTCTTATTTTAAATTCATGTGCAACGCTTCAAACGCAGGTTACAGTTCTCATTAATTCAATTTGCGCAGCTAACGCGATACCCTGCTAATGACTATTGTTTTATTTTTACTTTTTTAAATAATCAAACCGTTATCAAGACCAACGGACTAACACCGTCACTCGCAGAATTACAGTATGCGGACCTGAGGCCTTACCAGCTATTTACCGCCGAAATATCTCAATCAAATTTGTTCCAGTAGTCTGACTCACATATATATCAAGTTTAAAGTTAGTCAAAAATTGCCAGAGGATTCTGTTAGATGTTGTTTCGCACAGACAAATCACTTTATACACACACACACACACACACACACATATATATATATATAAATATGTGTGCAGAGTAATTTTGGAGGAAGGACACAGACAATTATATATATATATATATATATATATATATATATATATATATATATATATATATATATGTGTGTGTGTGTGTGTGTGTGTGTGTGTGTTAAAATTCGACGTTATTTCACGCGGTTAATGGTAGCCGAATGGATTAGGTCTTCGCTAAACCGAGCCAGAGATGTCTCCTGTTGCGAGGTTCAAATCGTTCGACTGGTATTAATCGTGACACCCTGCACTGAAGATTCCCGAAAGAATGAAACACTAGTGTCTGTAGGTATTTAATAATTACTATAGTAAAAAAATTATATATATATATATATATATATATATATATATATATATATATATATATATGTGTATTTGTTTACTGATTTTAGGAAAAAAATCCAACAAAGTGCTCGGCTCGATTACAAAGAGAAAAACATTGGTACCGTCGGTTTCAACCTTAACATAAGGTGGACCAGTTAATGGTAAATCGTAAATAATATTAGGTCTCGTCAGCCATGTGGTTTTCTGTTTCAGACAACATGGCTGACGAGACCTAACATTATTTACGATTTCCCATTAACTGGCCCCCCTTATGTTAAGGTTGAAACCGACGGTACCAATGTTTTTCTGGCCTTCTGTACAGTTTTATATATATATATATATATATATATATATATATATATATATATATATATATACAAAAGTTGAAAAAATATATAACTGTGTCATTTGATGAGCTCACATATCACAATGCCAATGCGTTTCGGAAGATTTTTCGTTTTCAAATTACTGTTAATAAGCTTTCATTTTGAAGACGTTATTTGCCAATCGTTTTATTCAATTTACATAATCAATTTTTAGAATAACAATTGACGCGAAAATTAAATTATTATTTCAAACTTTATGGAAAATTGTCTTAGTTTATAACATGACATAAATTCAAACCAATGGTTAAAATGTTACATCAAGTAAAATGTATAACATATTGTAACACATGAAAAAAGAAATTGTCTGGTCGAAGAGATCTGATCATGTAGGCGGAAAAATAATTTATGAATATTTTTTATTTTTTCAGGTTTTGACAATTTCTAATAAGTTTTCTCGTTATTGTGATTTGTATGTTTTTGATATTTGGGATTTAATATCTTTATTAACATTTTGTTATTTTTTTAACGCTATGTGATTTTTATCGGTGTTTTTTTTTCAGTTTTTATCATTTTTTAGTTAATATTTTTCAATTATTTTTATCCTTTTATGAGGTTAAAGTTTTTGCGACATTATAAAGCATCTCACGGTTTTTAGATTTTTACCCTAAACAAGGTACATTGCCACTTTGGTGTAGGGGGCTACTATCAGGAACAACAACTACTGGGGTACTATGTAGAGATTTGAGCAGCAAGATGTCGGTCCACGTTACACTTGAACTTCTGCACGTCAGTACAGTTGTGGAAGTAGGGACCTGGAATGAAATTCCAGAGTCTAGCGGTTCTGGGGAAGAAACTACTGGAGTAGAAAGCTCTTTTACATCTAGGGATCTCTACAGTGTGGGTGTGGGATTTAGCAGCCTGTCGGGTTTGTCGAGGGTGTTTACGTCGTGGGGACCCAAGTGCTTGCAGTTCGTCAGTTTGCAGTTTTGATTTCGAATTCTTATGGTTTTGTACCTTTTGATCGTTTTGCATTAACAAAAAATTGTCCATGTTTTTTTTGGTTTAGAATTTAAAAAAAATGTAGTTGTTTTATGATTCTAGGAATGTTTTTATCGTTTTAATTGTTTTGCTTTTTTGTGATTTATGGATTCATTGCGATAGTTGTTATTTTTACGTACTTTTTTGTTAGTTACGTGTATATACGAAGAATAGATTCTGGTTACAATCCAATCTACACTCGTTTGACATATGCAGAAAACGCTTGAGGTCATCTGATTTGATTTATTTTTCCAAATTCTAGAATATCTACCAAGATATAAAGAAAAACACGCAAAAAATGATGAATATCGTCGTTTCTTTGTATTTCTAGTTTTATTCATTGTTTTCACTTTGATTGACCACAAACAAGTCATATTGTAAGTAGGAAGTTACTTTGATAGTAGCAGATATTTAGGTGCAACGAAAGTGGAACGTCGTGCAGTAATATACTTGTTAATATAACATTTAAAATTCTACATATTGGTTCAGTCACTGAAACAGTGAAAAGTGAGGGAATTCCAAAAGAAAACAGATATTGAGTTGAATTATCACAGTAGAACATTTTCAGGCATATGAGAATCTCTTCAGTTAAAGAAATGAGTTTTTTGGTCAGAAGTCTTTTCTTTGGGGAGCTAAAAGTTAAAACAATGCAGTAATATCTTGCATGATGAGATATTTAATCCATACTGTGAACGACGAATTGTACATCATCAACCTAACGCACGATGTATTATGAATAGTATGAGGTTAATTCCATTCTTAATAGCGAGTAACGAACTAGATTGAAAATGATTTCAAATTTGGAAAATGTTTAAATGTATTTTGTATTAATATGATGCCCAATGTTCATTCGATTCCTACAAACATTTTCGTTAAGCTTCTTCTATTGTGCCTATTTATTTGGGACACAGATAGATTATAAGCACAAGTGCAAGCGGAATAATAATGTTGATACACGGGTTTTCATTAGATGACCGAAGTTAAGCGGTGTACCCTTGTTAGCATTAAATGAATGACGAAGAGATGCTAAAACCTAACGTCGTCTGAATAAATGCGGCCTGGATCCATTCTTAATTTTCTACTCCCATCAAACTTCTTCCTTCGAAGGAAACCGGCTCAATCCGCCTAGTTGCGATTCAGTACGGTACGGTATAAGCACGAGTCCACTAACGACAGTTTTATTTTTTATAGTAAATGGCCATCTGTACGTACTAAAGAGTCACGTCTTTAACGAGGTAACCTAAATGGGAATAGATAAACTATAGTGGACAAGGAGGAGTAAATAATAGTCACTCTATTATTTACGTGTTTTTGTTTTACATAGGGGTCACCTCTTATCAAGGCCCGAAGGCCACTCAGGGATAAGGGTTATTGCGTGTACAGTAATCAATGAGATAGTATTGTAGTAATCATTAGTATTGGGGGTTTTGATAGAGTGTCTTACTTAAGGGGGCGGTTTGTCAGGAGTTTGTTTATGTTGGACTTGAAGACGTCCAAGTTGTAGTCAGGTGGGAAACAGGCAAGCGACAGAGAGTTCCACTGGCGTGCAGCTCTAAGAAAGAAGCATTACTCATGGAATGTACGTTTCTTTTTATTCCAACAGCGACCATCGACAAGGATATTCTTTGACAGAGAGAACTCTGCATATTTATAGATTGGTTTGGTTGTTTTGTTTTACGGCATATCAACCCTTTTCGGATTATTAAATGCCAAATTCAGTTATTTTGGAAATAGTATTCATGTTGTATCAAGTTATTTTGTAGGAGGTTTTATTCTTCAAACACTTTGTATATTCAATCGCTAGTTTGTAGTGTTTGGTGTGGTTGTTTGATACTGGATTTTTACATTTTTGTTCCCCACTCTGCAGAAAATAAATAAGGTTTGCAATGGGAGAGAAAAAATGGTTACAGTATTAATGTTTTGTACATTTTAAATCAGGAAACCAGACAGGAAGTGGGAGGAGATAGAAAGAGAAAGGGGAAATGGGAAGAAGGAAAACAGGGAAAAGATGGGTTGTTTTTGTGTTGGATTTTGCAGAACATAAAGTTTTGCAAAAGGAAGTAACAAAAAAATCAATGTAAGGCGCATTTCGTCTCTTGAAGCCAAGCTCTTCAGACAGCCTGATCTGGTAGCCCCATGCATCTTTATAGAGGATAATCCCTGCTCAAGTGATCGAAGAACCGTAAAGAATATAATTTTTGACACACTGTATAGTGATACAAACGTGCAGATTCCTTAGCAAGTACTTCACTTCTAATTTTCAAACTATACATATGAAAATCGACACTCAAGATAGAATTTTTCTTTCAAATACATAGCAAAACACTCAAGGGAATGCAGATGGATGGATGGTTGACAGATGGAATTCCGTTGTCAGTATCTTGGAAACTAAAATAGAATAGTTCAAACAAATGTGTGTAAAATCTTCCTTTCAACATGCCATCTCTTCCCGACTTCCTATATCTCCACTGTTTCTCCCTACATCTTTCACCGACCGCTCTCTTTCCAGTATTTTCTCTTTCTTTTTCGGTAGTATTACAAAGCAATGAAAATAATTTTTGAAATTTTTTTATGCACACTAATGAGAATCCTTTTCCAGCTTAATCACGGCAGATCGAAGCAAATGACATTTTAAACATAAGTATAACAGACCAAAATTGACGCCATTTTAAACTTAATCATTACAGAACGAAAATGCTATTTCAACTTGATCATGATAGACCAAGGCAAATGTAAATATTTCAAACTTAATCATTACAGAGCAAAAAAAAGTGATATTTCCAACTTTAATATTACAGACGAATGAAAATGAGATTTCAAGCCTAAGTATTACATACCAATGACAATGATATTTAAAATTTAAACTTAACAGACCAGGGATTATGCTATTTAAAAGTTAAGCATGACAGACCAACGAAAATGATATTTCAAACTTAAGTATAACAGATCAAGAATATTGCTGTTTGAAACTTAATCATGAAACATCGTCTGATTCAAAGCGGGTAGGTGAATATCTTTATTATTATTATTATAATTATTATAATTATTATTATTATTATTATTATTATTATTATTGGCTCACATGGAGCTTTCACACAAGTGAACAAACGATCTGATTGGAAACCTGTGGTGTTCTCTGGAAGCTGAGTGATAACAAGTCTCCTCAGATATCCAGCTCTCTCCACCTTCTTCGGTAGCATTTGCAAATGAATTTGCATCATCGCAACAGCCGCTTACCATTGATTTCTCGCTGGTAGTGGCCATTGGTTTATACTGGAATTTGAGTGACACTCAGCCTCTCCAAGGTCCCAGTTCTCTTTGCGCTTGTCCAGCCGATGTCTGGTTGGCGCTCGCTCCTCTGTCCTTCAGTCCTTATTGGCACTTCTCGGCCCTTTGGTATCATTTTTTTGGGGGGGGGGTTATTATCATTATTATTATTATTATTATTATTATTATATACTTTAATCTGGTCTTCACTGATGTTACTTACATGAACAAGTGCCGTCAAAATCCTTACCTAATAATTGTTAATACTTCAATAATCGTACTTCCGGCAATATCTCAATGAACACTACACACGGAAAAGGAAAGCGATAGTTTAAAGAAAATTGAATATGGAAATCATCCATTCGATAAGTTCAATGGTTATAGTCATTTCTAACAAGATTACTCTGACTAATATACTGCACATTTCGAGAAGCAACAAATATATATCAATCATTGTGCAAGCAAAATAAAAACGAAATTAAACGGTAATTGAATATGAAAACCGTTATTTGGATAGCTTCAATACTTACAGATATTTCTGAACACATGTTTACACATAACAAAATTAGCAGATAGATCCGACGTTGCCTGGATAGAATGAGGATTAACGAATGTCTCACATTTCCAATACTTTATTAATATCGAAAGACGAGGAGAGAGAATCGGAGAGAACTTGGTCGTTTACGGTCTTAGATGTGCTACCATAGATAGTAGTGTTATCAGCATAAATGTCTACGAATGGTGTAAGGGTGTGATTTGGAAGATCATTAATGTAGATCAGGAAAAGAGTTGGGCCCAGGATGGACCCCTGAGGGATTCCAGCATTAATACTGTGAGCTTCTGATTTTTGCCTATAAACTACTACTCTTATGAACCTATCAGAGAAATGATTTAATAATTGAGAAGTCATTTACAGCTATACCATAGCTGGAGATCTTGTGAAGTAAACCTTTATGCCATACCCTATCAAAGGCCTTTGATATTAAACGAGCAATTGCCCTTTGATTGCAGAAATCTCCCTCTGGATCAAAATACTGTAGGTTTGCAACAATAGATGGCACATGCAAATGTATTAAGTCTACACTAATACCCACTATCATATGTAACATTTAGGCGTTATAATAAAATCTTACGTTTCTTCTGAAGAAGGACACGATCACAATTTCACCATCTTTAGTGGAAATATTTCCTATTTTTTACTCTATTTTGTACTTTCACTGCTCCCACTGGACACCGGCGCCATTTCTACATATTCCTACTCAGCTGGGTTTTATTGGCTGTTAACTGGCTATTTGACACATACACATACCATAACATATACATATTTCTATTTACAGATAATAATTTCTCCCTCACCGAAATCCAGCACAGCTGATTAGCTGCTCTGAAGACATTCTCATATTCTGATATTCGCATCTTCCACCATTAATCGAACGGTTCGACACTTTTGATACATATCCATTGGTTTATTTATGTTAGCTACATTAACTTCGCATTTTTGGTCTTTTCTGATTAAGCTATTACATTTTATATTATATTTATTCATCCACTTTGCAACACTAAAGTATACATAGCTACGTGAAACTGCTTCTTCTTTTCACTCACTCCCATTAGTACTCACTCACCCTCTCTCTCACTCTCTCCCACTCTCTCCCTATTCGTTTATCGCTTGCCCTCTGCGACGCTGTTCGTGAGACCATTCGTCTAGCAGTTTGCTTGATTCGCGTTTCCCTTTTATTTTTTAAATACGTTGAGGTACTCGCATATTGCTGCAGCTTGCAGTGTGTTTCTATCACGTGACAGAGGAATAGTGGACGGAAATGTGAAAAAAAACTATAAATGATGAGGATAACAGTCCTCAATTATATAAATAAGTAAACTGTTTTCTGTATTTATTCACGATTTTTAAGGATTTTCGCGCGATTTCTGCTATTTGCATTAATGAAACATAAAATTGGCCACACTTATTCCTTCTTATGAAAAACATACATTTTTTCTTCTACTTTGCTTTTGTTTTTTGTTTGGTGTTTGTTTTCCAGTAAACCATTATGAGGCACAGCAAATGGACATTTTGTTATTGTTTTTTAGAAAAAAAACTATTACATTATTTTGGGGTGATGGGGGTCTGTTTCTTTTTATAGCATATGTCGATAGAACATTATCTTGTAAATTTCCTGGATACAACAAATTTCTGTATTTTCGCTTATTTACGTTTTAACAAAGAATTACCTTCTCTTATGTTTAAAAGTTCTGTTTATAACAGACAAACAAACATTCACTGCCAATTTCTTTTAAATAAACGAAAAAAATTGTAATTTTCTTGAATATACCCTGTATATTACACTCAACATTTTGTGATAAATTATTTAAAAAAGGTGTTTATGTTCTTATGTTATCGCGCTATTTTTGTAACATAGTCTTCTTAACTTAAATTTCTTTTTTTATTGAATTCTTAGGTTAAAAATAACATAAGTCCATAAATACCAAAAATTATGCATCTTTTATTGAAAAAAACAATTTTGCTTATTAAAAAACTGGATATTTTCTCCAACAGTACTCACCGTACTATAAATACCCCCGACATCCACAAATTAAAAACCTCTTTCGGAATGAACACTCCGAAACTTCCCACGTTCCGGCTTTCAGGGGTGTTTACCCCGGAAGCCCTTCTTAACATGCGGAAGTTGGGGTGTTTATACTACACTGGGTACTAAAAAATTCGTAAAAAATTCCCAACATTTTCCGACAGTACGAAGCGTCGTATAAACTCCCTCAACATCTCTATGTAAGGAACGGCTTGCGGAATTAACAGGCTCTGCCTATCCATTATTAAGAGCGGCTTTCGAGGTTCAGGTGTTTTTCCTAAAACTCTTCTTAACATGGAGAGGTTGGCGGTTTTTATACTACGCTGGGTACTGTCGTAAAAAATTTAAAAAAAAATATTATTAATTGAAGTAAATAAAGCAATGTGCAATTTTCTTAAAAAATAATTCAGTAACTTTAGAGTAAATTTTATTTTTATTTTATTGTATTTCAAATTTATTTTTTCGGTTTGTTTGTTTTGTAATTCGTCTGCGTCTTTTACTTTGCTAGGCTTAATTAGGTGACGCCCGACGAGCCCGAACCATAATCCGGATCCGAGTCAAATTATGCTAGAGAGCCACACTTTTTTTCTAACTAATATGATGCTTTAACGGTGAATGCTCCGACGAACTGCAAGCACTTGTACCCCCTCGACGTAAATACCCCCGACAGACCCGACAAGCAGCAAAATCCCACCCCTTCACAGTTGAGATCCCTAGATGTAAGAGAGCCTTCTACTCCAGTAGTTCCTTCCCCATAACTGCTAGACTTTGGAATTCCCTTCCAGGTGCCTGCTTCCCCAACTGTACTGACATGCAGAAGTTCAAGTGTAACGTTAACTGACATCTTGCTGCCCAACTACCCACATAGTAACCCTGTAGCTTATGTCCCTGATAGTAGTCCCCTACATCAAAGTGGCAATGTGCCTTGTTTGGGATGAAAATGTAATAAAAAAGTGAAACTAAAAATTGCATGGTTACATGATTTTTGTTGTAATTACTTAATTTACTGCCCAATTACTTATATCGGTGTGATTACGGCTGCTACGCTCTCGGAAAAGGGGCATGCGAGAAAAAGCGCTAGAATAATCAAGATAAAAGTTTCACTTGTCTACTCTGTCCAGGCTTTGTTCCATATAACCTGTAGGCACCATCGATACACAAATACTGAAACATTCAAAATTACTATTTAAGATTTTCTACACTTAAGGTTCTTTCATAACTCATTGGGCAAGGCTGAGAACAGGGTCCTGCTAGTTTAAAAAAAATATTTTTGCATCAGTAGATTCGAACATATACTTATCGACACTAAATGTGCAAATTAAAAGCGAAACTTTAGCGAGAATTGAATCGGAAATCTGCACGGTTAATGATGTATGTGATAATAAAAATTTCAACATGACATAGACACGCATTAACCGACGCACGCATCTCTTATAGAGATGCTAGGATTCATCTAATGAAGGCGACTCTCAGACGGCAATGACACAGACTAAATGAATTATAATTATTTGTCAAATAAACCCGAATGGATAGCGTTCAGAAATGCCAGCGATTCTCTGTCCTCTCGATGCCAGTGTGGAAATAAAAGAAGGAGGCATTCGAGTGATTTAATTTAATTTTTACACAAATTATTGTGCAGTAAAATATAATTTCGTTCGCGATAATTCGATTAGACAGTCAGAATCTTACAGATGCATTAGTAATCACAATAATATGCAACACATACTAATACTAATATACGACTTGATACTCACACATCACTAATGCAAACAAACAACAGAAAAATCAATAATCAATCACAAATACTACCACTAGTAATTATTATAATTATTTATTGATGTAAAACAAAACTAATAAATAGTGAAAGAAAAGTGGATAAAAAACGCAGTCTTTTTTGTAAATATCGTTTAAACAAATGAAATATCTGAAAAAAATATTTAAAGTTTTTAATAAAAAAATTATATAAATTATTCTCTTTTGTATATTTTCTAAACGAAACCTACGAAATAAAGTTTTGCTAGATGTAAACAAATTTCAAAATTCGCGCCAACCACACAACAGACATTGATTTCAGACGTTGCAACAATTGTCATATGCATTTTCTATCTCAACAAGGGGTCGAACCGTTGGAGTTAATATTATCAATAATTCATTTTAATAATGTTTAATAAAAAACGTAAGATGACAATTTAGTGTCATGATTCAATAATACATTTTCAAATTTTAATTTAATTTAAGTAGGACAGTTCTGGAGTGGTATTGTGGTAACTGCGATATTTCTAATTAAGAGTAAAATAGCCAATTATAAGTATTTGTGACCAAGGATGACCAACGACATCCATTATTCCTACACGTGTCAGTGGTCATGTGATTACACAAAGTGTTTACTGCCTTGATGTATATAGTAATTCTTTCCTCGCGGACTAACAACTCTTCTAGCTTATAATAAGATTAAAGGCATCCATATCTCCAATAAAGTTTCGTTTTTTTTTTGTTTTTAGTTTCCTACCACGAGTCTCCCGATTCGTAAATTATGTTATTAGGTTGGCGCAACAATAATGCCGTTTTTGACGTATATATATATCTGATAAAAACGACATTGTTTTTTTTAACCACCTAATATATGAATATATAACTTTTATTCGTAAATAAAGTAACAATAATGTATAACATTACCAGCGGGGGTGGGCGGATTACTCGAACATAAAATACGCTTAAATATATTTTAATTTGTTCTGATTTCGTCTATATTATTATGCTGTCGTGATTTCCAAAGTGAAGCAAAAAGAATTTGGGAGCCATCAGCTAGAATCGAAACCGAAAGCTAAACTGTACCATTCAAAACTTACAGCCATACCAAACATACATCACCAAAACTGTAGTATTCAAAACTTACAGCTATACCAACCATACAACAGCAAAACTGTATCATTCAAAACATACAGCTATACCAACCATACAACACCAAAACTGCACCATTCAAAACTTACAGCCATACCATCATACAAAACTAATACTGGAGTATTCAAAACTTACAGCCATACATATCATACAGCACCAAACCTGTACCATTGAAAACTTACAGCCATACCAAAAATACAACACCAAATTGTAGTATTCAAAACTTACAGCAATACCAACCATACAACACCAACACTGGACAATTATCGACTTACAGCCATACCAACCATACAACACAGAAACTTTAGTATTCCAAACTTACAGCTATACCAACCATACAACATCAAAACTGTAGTATTCAAAACTTACAGCCATACCAAACATACAGCATCAAAACTGTAGTATTCAAAACTTACAGCCATACCAAACATACAGCATCAAAACTGTAGTATTAAAAACTTACAGCCATACCAAACATACAGCATCAAAACTGTGGTATTCAAAACTTGCAGCCATACCAACCATACAACAATAAAACTGTACCATTACAAAATTTACAGCAATACCAACCATATAATACCAAAAGTCTACAATTCAAAACTTACAGCCATACAAACCATACCAAACAAATACTGCAGTATTCAAAACTTACAGCCATACCAATCATACAACACAAAACTGTACCATTATCAACTTACAGCCATACCAACCATACAACACCCAAACTGTAGTATTAAAAACTTACAGCCATACCAACCATAAAACACCAAAACTGTACCATTCAAAACTTCAGCCATACCAACCATACCAAACAAGTCCTGCAATATTAAAATATTAGAGCCATAAAAATCATACAACACCAAAACTGTAGTATTCATAACTTAGTCATACCAACCACACATCACCAAAACTGTAGTATTCAAGACTTACAGCCATACCAACCATACAATACTAAAACTGTACAATTACAAAATTACCGCCATACCAACCATTCAACACTAAAACTGTACCATTAAAAACTTACAGCCATACCACCTATACAACACCCAAACTGTAGTATTCAAATCTTACAGTCATACAAACCATACAACACCAAAACTGTACTATTCAAAGCTTACAGCCATACAAACCATACATCATCAAACTACACTATTAAAAACTTACAGCCATATCAACCATACAAATCCAAAGCTGTAGTATTCAAAACTTACAGCCATACCAACCATACAACACAAAAATTGCATGATTATCATGTAAAAGAATAACCAACCATACAACACTAAAACTGCAGTATTCAAAACTTACATCCATACCAACCATACAACAACAAAACTGTACAATTCAAAGCTTACAGTCATACCAACCATACTACACCAAAACTGTAGTATTCAAGACTTACATCCACACCAACCAAACAACACCAAAACTGTACCATTAAAAACTTACAGCCATACCACCATACAACAGCAAAACTGTAGTAGTCAAAACTTACATCCATACCAACCATACAACACCAAAACTGTAGTATTCAAAGCTTACAGCCATACCAACCATACAACACCAAAACTGTACGATTCAAACCTACAGCCATAGTAAACTTACAAAACAAATACTGTAGTATTATAAGCTTACAGCCATGCCAACCATATAACACCAGAACTGTACCATTCAAAACTTTCAGCCATACCAACCATACACTACCCGAACTGTAGTATCTAAAACTTAGAGCCATACCAACAGTACAACACCAAAACTGTACCATTCAAAGCTTACATCCATACCAACCATACAACACCAAAACACTACCATTCAAAACGTACTGTCATACCAACCATACCAAACAAATACTGCAGTATTACAAAAATTACAGCCATACCAACCATACAACACCAAAACTGTACCATTATCAACTTACAGCAAAACCAACCATACAACACCAAAACTGTAGTATTTAAAACTTACAGCCAATACAACCATACAACACCAAAACTGTACCAATCAAAACTGCAGCCATAACAACACAACCAAACATGTACTGCAGTATTTAAAAATTACAGCCATAAAAACCAAACAATACAAAAACTCTACCATACAAAGCTTACAGCCATACCAACCGTACAACACCAAAACTGTACCATTAACACTGACAGCTATACCAACCATACAACAACAAAACTATACCATTCAAAACTTACAGTCATACAAACCATATATCACCAAAACTGTAGTATTCAAGACTTACAGCCATAGGAACCATACAATACCAAAACTGTACAATTCAAAACTTACAGCTATACCAACCATATAACACCAAAACTCTACTATTAAAAACTTACAGCCATACCAACCATTCAATGCTAAAACTGTAGTATTCAAAACTTACAGCCATACCAACATACAACTCAACAACTGTAGTATTCAAAACTTACATCCATACAAACCATACAACAGCAAAACTGTACAATTCAAAGCTTACAGCCATACCAACTATACATCTCCAAAACAGTAGTATTCAAAACTTACAGCTATACCAACCATACATAACCCAAACTGCACTATTCAAAACATACCGCCATACCAACCATATAAAAACAACACTGTAGTATTACAAACTTGCAGCCATACCACCCATACAACACCAAAACTATATCATTCTAAGCTTACAGCCATACCAACCATAGAACACCAAAACTGTACCATTCAAAACTTACATCCATACCAACCATACAATACCAAAACTGTACCATTCAAAACTTACAGCTATACCAACCATACAATACCTAAACTGTACCATTAAAAACTTACAGCCATACCAACCATACAACAACAAAACTATACCATTCAAAACTTACAGCCACACCAACCATGCAACACCAAAACTGTACCATTCAAAGCTTACAGCCATACCAACCATACAAAACAAATACTGTAATATTCAAAACTTACAGCCATACCAACCATACAACAGCAAAACTGTACCATTAAAAACTTACAGCCATACCAACTATTCAACACTAAAACTGTAGTATTAAAAACTTACAGCCATACCAACCATACAGCCCAAAAACTGTACCATTCAAAACTTACTTATTGGAATTTCAGATTAGAGGTCTTCCTGTAGTGTTTCTGCCATTGCCTTAAATATGTGTTCATTTGTTTTCCCCTCATGCCTGTTATAGAGCGTGCTGTCATCGGCAAATATAGAGACTATTTTATCAGGGAGGTCATTTATGAATATTAAAAATAATAAAGGTCCAAGGATTGACCCCTGAGGTACACCCGCATTTATATCTGTTGTGAAGGAACATTACTGGCTATACACCGGTTACAAACTGTATATATATATTGGACTGTTTGGCAGACAGCGGCAGACAGCGGCAGACAAGCAGTCGCAGTAAGACGGATAGTCTTACGTGTTGATTATCAGACTTTCTTCCCCATACTTGTTACTATGTACTTCTATTTACCTTAGGCGAGCAGCCTTACGTTTCTGTATTATAAATAAACCCCATTACACATACCACTCGGTGTAACTCACGTTTGTCTTTATTTCCTAAGTATTTAGGAATATAACAATGGCGACGAAAGGATGTTCTTTCTCTTAACAGAGATAAATTACCGTACCAAGGACTGTGTACAATGCAAGGATTTTTTGTTTTACGAAAAAAACAAACTACACAAGGATTTTTGACCACGTGCGTCAATGAATTTAAAAATTTTTCCTACCTAAAGTAGCGAAAAGTACGGATTTTTCTTCGTAAAGAACTCACAAGAAATTATAGAAACATGTTCAAGGTAAAGTGGAATTTATATTTATTTTGACAAGTAAAAAAAAAAAAAAAAAAATGGTCGCAAGTTGAATTCGAAACTACACTAAAGGATTACGAGTTTCGAAAGAAAAAATATAAATACAACGACTATTGTACCATTTTATGCCACGTGGGAACGGCAGCCATATATATTTTTTTTTTTTTTGGAAAATTAATTGTTTGTTATTGCCTTTATATAAATAATTGGAACTATTTGTCGTGGGAAGTAAGAAATATTTTGTGTATGAACTTACGTTGTTGAAAAAAAAAAAAAAAAAAAAAAAAAAGAATTATTTTACAAAGCCTGTTGAATTACTATGGATGAACTTTGTTGAAACGTGTTGTGTCTGCATATTGCTACTAATTTACGATATACGTAAATTTACGATTTTTCTTTGGAATTATTGTGTAGAATTCGAAAAGACATTTTTGTACTAGAAGCTAACATGGAACAATTAGCAGAGTTAACTAAGGCTCTAGCCCTTAGCATCCAGGAACAGACAAAAATGACTCAACAATTTTTAGCGCAACAACAACAACAACAACAAATTCAACAACAACAGCTACAGCAACAGCTGCAACAACAACAAGAAAGAACACAAAAACTTTAGAGGCACAACAAGAACAAACAAACATACTACAACGACAAATGTCGACACAGCAAAAGAATTTAGAAAAGCTAATTCTAACGTCGACCGGGAAGAAGACTAATTTTTCTGCCGAGGGTATTTCAAATTCACTAACGGAATTTCGTTACTCTCCGGATACTGGTGTTACTTTCCCTGCATACTACAGAAGATACGAAACAATTTTTACGAAAAGATGTTTAGACTGGACCGATGAGGAAAAAGTTACCCTGCTACTACAAAAACTGGGTACTGATGAAAACACCAAGTATGCAAATCTAATTCTACCAAAAAAACCGGAGGAGGTTTCGTTCGAGGAAACAATTAGTACCTTGTCGAAAATATTTGATAAAAGGGATAGCCTATTTCACTCTAGATACAAATGTTTGAACATTCAGAAGGCAGAAGCTGAAGACTATCTAGAATATGCTTGCACTGTGAACTGTTTATGCGAATCATTTAAATTGAATGAAATTTCCGCAGACCAATTTAAATGTTTAATCTTTGTACAAGGTCTCACAGCACCAAGGGACAAAGATATACGTTCACGGATCCTAACAATTATGGAGGCGGATCCTAACATAACATTGCAAAAAGTCACTGAAGAGTGTCAACGTCTGATTAACATAAAGAAAGACAACACTCGCATTGAAGAGAAAAATATTTTTAAGGTGCAGCAAGTAAAAAGGCAAGGGACCACAAGAAAGTCCAGGTTCCAAGAACACAGGATCCTTAAAGGATACAAAGACCCAAAGCTAAAGTGTAAATGTTGTGGTAGTTTAAGACACAACAATAAGACCTGCTGGTTTAGGAACAAAATATGTTATGAATGTGGTCTCAGAGGTCACAAGGGAACATACTGTGCCCAGAAGAAAAGACAAGGGACCGATAATGTAAATACGCTTCGCATGAATAAAGAAAAAAGCTGCGAAAGACGGAAATATGTTGATGTTCGGATAAATGGACATCTCGTTACATTGCTTCTGGATAGCGGTGCAGATATTAGTATTATAAATGAAGATATATGGAAAAGGATAGGTCGACCTGAATTAACGAAAACCAGAAAGACGGCGAGAAGTGTGTGCGGCAAAAGATTAGAGTTCAAGGGAGAATTAAAATGCAAAGTGACATTCGCTAACCAGACTCATAAATCCAAAGTGTACGTCGTACCAGGAAAGAATACATGCCTGTTTGGGGTAGATTGGATTGTCCTGTTTAATTTATGGGAGAAACCCATAAATTCGTTTTGTAACGTTTTAACTGCAGAAAAAGCAAACCAAAGGGAAGACTTCCTGAAGGATTTGAAAACTGAATTTCCCAATGTTTTTGCCGAAGGACTAGGACTCTGTATTAAGACAGAGGCAAAATTTGAATTAAAGAAAAATGCCACTCCAGTATTCAAACCTAAAAGGAATGTGCCTTTTTCAGCGATGGACGCAATCGAAAAAGAGTTGGATAGACTTCAACAACTGGAAGTCATTGAAAAAGTTAACCACACAGATTGGGCAAGTCCAACCGTGTATGTAAAGAAAAAAAATAACAGAATAAGGGTCTGTGGAGATTTTTCAACGGGTTTAAATGACTGTCTATTGGACCATAATCATCCCCTTCCGTCCGCAGAAGATCTGTTCTCTAAGCTTAACGGAGGAAAAATTTTTTCTAAGATAGACCTCTCAGATGCTTACTTGCAAATTAAGATCAGCGATGAATGCTCCAAATACTTAGGCATAAATACTCATAAGGGCATTTTAAAGCTAAAGGGGCTTCCTTTTGGATTAAAGGTTGCTCCTGCTATTTTCCAGCAAATTATGGACACGATGCTGGCAGGGTTGGAATTTTCAATGGCCTACCTTGACGATATCCTAATTAAAAGTGAAAATTTGCAAGATCATAAGAAGCATGTAAAAGAAGTATTCAAAAGAATACAGGAATTTGGTTTTAAATTGAGCCCAGAAAAATGCGATTTTTTTATGAAAAAAATTAAATATCTAGGTCAAATAATCGACAAAGAGGGTCGAAGACCGGATCCACAAAGGACTGAAGCAATTGAAAAGATGCCTGCTCCAGATTCAGTGACAAAATTAAAATCGTTTTTGGGATTAGTTCAATACTATGCAATTTACATCCCTAACATACATAATTTAAGAGCTCCTCTTAACGAGTTACTGAAAAAGGGTGTTAAATGGAACTGGAATAAGGAATGTGAATCTGCTTTCCAAAATATCAAAAGATGTCTACTGTCAGACTTAGCATTGGCACATTTCAATCCAGAAAAGGAACTAATACTAGCAACGGACGCCAGTGATTACGGTGTTGGCGCTGTATTACTTCACAAGTATGAGGATGGTAGGACAAAAGCTATCGCCCATGCTTCAAGAACGTTGGTTGCAGCGGAGAAAAATTACAGCCAAATTGAAAAAGAGGCGCTGTCGATAATATTTGGAATTACAAAGTACAATCGATTTCTCCATGGACGATCTTTTATTTTGCAAACCGACCATAAACCCCTACTTACCATATTTGGATCAAAGAAAGGCATTCCCACACATACTGCGAATCGATTACAGCGATGGGCTGTAACCCTCTTAAACTATCAGTTTAAGATGGAACATGTATCCTCAAAAAAGTTAGGACACGCAGATGCATTATCACGGTTGATCCCTAAAAGAAGCGAAAGTTTCGAAGAAACGGTAATTGCTGCGCTTAAAGACGAAAGTGAATGTACAAGTTCAATGTGTAATATGATACGTGAACTTCCGGTAACTTTCGAAAAAATAAAAAAAGAGGCAGTAAATGACATTTTCATTAAGAAAATGAAAAATCAATTGGGATGGATAAAAAAAAATAAAAAGGTAGATCAAACAACGCCTTTTTCCATCTGTGAAGATGTGCTCATGTATGGTGAGAGGATCGTAATTCCACTAACGTTACAGAGGAAAATTCTGAAGGAATTTCATACAGGTCATCCGGGCATTTCGAGAATGAAATCCCTTATGAGAGGATATGTGTACTGGCCTGGTATGGACAAGGAAGTTGAAAAATGTGTCAAGACATGCAGAGGATGTCAATTAGCAGCTCGAGATCCTCCAGTAAAAACGACGCCATGGCCAAAGACGGACCTACCCTGGTCACGTCTGCATATTGATTATGCGGGACCTATAAATGGTTATTTTTACTTGATTATTGTAGATTCTTTTTCAAAATGGCCAGAAATATTTAAGTTTAGACATCCAACAGCAAAAAACACTGTGAGTGCGCTTAATGAAATTTTTAGCCGTTTTGGAGTGCCAAAAACCTTAGTGAGCGATAATGGAACAGCATTTACTGCTCATGAATTCAAAGAATTCTGTGACTCACTAAATATTCTACATATGACAACACCTGTGTACCATCCACGATCGAATGGGTTGGCCGAAAAATTTGTAGATACGTTTAAAAGGGCACTTAAGAAAAATCTTACTACGGACACAGACGAACAATGTATTCAAACATTTTTAGCAATTTACAGGGTGACACCAAATCCTAATAATAATGTCAATTCTTCCCCGGCTGAGCTAATGTTTGCAAGAAAGATAAGATCTGTCTTCGATAGGCTGCTACCAGAGAAAAAGAAAGTTTTCAAAAAAGAAAACCTTAATACCAAGTGCTTCTCCCCAGGTGAAAATGTATATTTCAAAAATTTTCAAAATGGACGAAATCATTGGGTTGAAGGTATTATCAAAAAAAGGATTGGGAGCATGGTCTATACCATCCAAGGATTAAGTTTTGTCTGCAAAAGACACAGAAATCAAATACGTCCCAGACTGTCTCCAAATGTGGAAGAGACACCAATGGAAACATTGTGCGATATTTTTGATATACCAAAACCAGCGTGTGTACCGCAAACAATGAATATTTCGCCTGAACCGACCATACGGGCTGGGCAGAAACCTTTACCCCGGGTAACGCTGACCAGAAGGAAAAGCGCAAGAAAGAGAAAAGTTACCAGGAGATTAAGCCCTGACCCTAAAAGGAAGAGGTATTTAAGCTAAAATCAGGAAGATTTCAGCTTCAGGGGGAGGTGTTGTGAAGGAACATAACTGGCTATACACCGGTTACAAACTGTATATATATATTGGACTGTTTGGCAGACAGCGGCAGACAGCGGCAGACAAGCAGTCGCAGTAAGACGGATAGTCTTACGTGTTGATTATCAGACTTTCTTCCCCATACTTGTTACTATGTACTTCTATTTACCTTAGGCGAGCAGCCTTACGTTTCTGTATTATAAATAAACCCCATTACACATACCACTCGGTGTAACTCACGTTTGTCTTTATTTCCTAAGTATTTAGGAATATAACAATATCATTATGTTTTGATGTACGACTGTCCAGGAAAACCAGGAGTCTTCTTTTATTTCAAACGATTTTATTATGTTAAGTATTCGTCCAGTGATACCGTATGGTCTGATTTTCCTGAGCAGACCATCGTGCCATACCCTGTGAAAAGATTTAGATGTATCTCGGGCTACGGACCTGTCCTCCCCTGCCTTTTCCATTATATGGTACATACGTTCAAGGGTTACAATTATGATATCTGCTGTAGTACGGGCTTATCTTAATTTATATTGTTGGTCAGTCAGAAGTTTAGCAACTGTAAGGTGATTGACTAGGGCTTGATTAATAATGGACTCAAATATGTTGGCGAAGAGAGGGAGGAGGCTAATAGGGCGATACTTTAATGGGTCAGTTCTTTCGCCAGAATTCTTGTAAACTTGTACCACAGAAGCAGTTTTTCAACAGTCAGGAAAGCAAGATTGAGGAATTTGTTGTAAAGTTTTGAGATGACTGGGCAACGTAAGCGGAGCATTTTCTTAATAGTACAGCCGAGATAAGATCGGGTCTCCATCCTTTGCGACTTTAAGTTTCGGAGGAGTGTGAGACTAACCGTAGCCCTCGGCGCAAGAGGGTCCGTGTGTGCCTGGCGTGTGGGGTGGTGGCTGATCCTGTGGTCGGGGCAGCGGACGAAAGAGTTTCAAGATGGCGCCTGCGTGCTTTTATTAGAGACGGAATCTCGCAGGATCGCGCGAGATCTCGCGGGGATGCAAATTAGCTAGGCCATCTTGAGGAATAAAAATCGGTCCATTGGAGGTGCGAGGCAGTCGGGCTCTGACGTTCGTGGCGATCAGTACAGTGACCGTTGGGTTCCGTTTCTATTCGTGCAGTCAGCTGAGCTTTGTTAGTTACCTTCGCGCCGTGGCTGTCATTTGTTGTTGGTTCGCTGTGTGTTGCCGTGGTTCTTCAGTGAAACGCTTCGTCGCCCACGACGAGACTCCCCGTCTCCTACACAAGATACTCATACAAGCTATTTCGGCCCCCCCACTCCGAACTTGGTTTTCTTTTCTTCAATGGTGGATAGGTTCGATCTAAAGTTGATACCGGAATTCGACGGATCCGACCCGGTACTCAGCTGGGTTGAGAAGGTCGAGTTACATTGTCAGTTGTCCGGCGTGAAAAATGTCGAGCGCGTGATTCCTCTGCGGCTGACCGGCGGGGCCTTCGCTGTATATCAGCAACTCAGCGCTGAGGAGAAGTGTGACTACTCGAGTATCAAGGCGGCGTTGTACAGGGCGTTCGCCACTGACCCCGCCACTGCATGGGAGCAGTTTGAGACGAGGTCTATACGCTTGGGCGAAACTGTGGACGTGTATCTCGCCGAACTTAAGAAGCTGACGGTGTTGTTCGGCGGTCTTCCCGAGAGGGCCCTAGCCTACAAATTCCTGTCAGGACTCCCCGCTGGAGCAAAGCAGCTCCTGCGAGCAACATCTACCATATCCTCACTACCGCTGAATGACCTAGTGGACAGAGCCAGGACAATAATGAAGGATGACTCGACGGTGCAGGAACCGGTAGTCGCCGTCGCACAGGCCCCACCAAGTGGCGAAGGACCGTCTCAGGGACCCAGCCCGCAAGGTGATGTCATCTGCTATAGATGCAACGGGCGGGGCCACATGGCAAGAAATTGTAGAAGGCGGTCGACGGCTGTTCGCTGCTACCGCTGTAACAAGACTGGGCACATGGCCCGAGACTGTGCGGGAAACGGGGACGGGGACAAGGTGCCAGTGCCGACCTCTTCCCCGAACAGAAAATAAACAAGGCGCTCCCTGTCATTCAGGTCCGAGTTAATGACACGTTATGTTCAGCCCTTCTTGATTCCGGTTGCTCCCGCACCATAGTGTGTGCGGATTTCTGTCGGGCGTGGAAAAAGAAGAACGTCAGGATAACTACCATTACTGGAAAAATACGAATGTGTTGCGGCGTGGGTGTGGTACACATTCGCACAAGAACTGGGAACTCGGCCAACGTCGAAGCGCTGGTGACACGCGAAAAGCCGCTGAGTTTCGACCTGTTGCTAGGCTACGATGCCATCAAAGCCCTGGGCGGCGTGCGCATAACGCGCGCTGGCGTTGTAGAGATTCAGGATAGGCCCCCGGTGTGCGCAGCACTAAGAGTCGACCAGCCGGACTTCAGTGCGGAATTCGACAACCAACAGAAGGCGTGGACCGCCACTTGGAGGTGGTCAGAAGACAAGGAACCGGCCAAACTACAAAACAAAGTGGCAGAGTACCGTATGCCCGACCAGATAAGGCCTGCATACGAAAGCGAGCTCCGTGAATGGATTAAGAACGGTTGGCTGATTCCATACCCCTACGACAAACTTGGACCCCCCAAGGGCCTGATACCGCTGATGGCAGTTGCCCAACCTAACAAGTCAAAGGTGAGGCCGGTAATGGACTACCGCGAGTTGAATGCGCATGTTGATGCGTTCACAGCGGACGCCGACGTCTGTGCCAGCAAGCTGCGAGAGTGGCGCCGGCAGGGGTCCAATGTGTCCCTACTGGACTTGAGAAAAGCATACTTGCAGGTCCGGATCGGCGAGGCGATGTGGCCTTTCCAGACAATGATGTTTTCCGGGAAGAGATACTGTCTTACGCGACTCGGATTTGGGCTAAACGTAGCATCCCAGATAATGAAGGCTATCGTCAATGCCGTGTTGTCACAAGAAGAATGGATCAGAAAGGGAACATCGGCGTATATTGACGATATATACGTGAACGAAGATACCGTGTCGTCTTCGCGCGTAAGATCCAAACTTGCCGAGTTTGGTCTAAACTGCAAGGACTCTGAGCGGCTTGAGGATGGCGCCCGCGTATTGGGCTTGAGCGTTCAAGAGGAGCGAGGGATCCTGAAGTGGAGGCGTGGAACCGCAGTTCCCGACGTACCCGACGTTTACACAAGACGTGCCGTGTTCTCCCTGTGCGGGAAACTTGTGGGGCACCTTCCAGTATGCGGATGGGTTCGTGCGGCGACAGGCGTCTTAAAAAGGAGGGCAAATGCGGTCACCAAAGGCTGGGACGATGAGATAACCGACGAACTATTGGTCCGAATGTTGAAGGAGACCGTCGCTAGTGTGAAAAAGAATGACCCCGCCACAGGGGACTGGTGCGTGCAGGGAGGCGAACTGAGCGTGTGGGTGGACGCAAGTTCTCTAGCGATCGGTGTAGTCTTGGAGAAAGATGGGGCCGTAGTTGAGGATGCCTGCTGGCTGCGACCGGCGAATGATGCTGCCCATATCAACCTGGCAGAACTTGACGCTGTAATAAAGGGAATTAACCTGGCACTTCAATGGGAAGTGAAGAAACTGCGTGTGCACACTGACTCACTTTGCGTGCACCACTGGGTGTCGGACACACTCACGAGCAAGGCCAGGGCACGCACCAAAGCAGCCAGCGAAATGCTGATAAGACGGAGGCTGGAGACTGTGAAAAAACTGGTGACGGAGTACAACCTGTCCGTAGACGTAGTGCTCGTCACCTCGGACTACAACCTCGCCGACAAGCTCACTCGGGTACCACGGAGATGGTATGAGGCTATGAAGAAAGAAGCTAAGCCATTGCCTCTGTGTGCTGCCTCCGTCGAGGAGGACGAAATCAGGAAGATACATCACGACAGTGGGCACCCCGGAGTACAACGGACCTACTACTTTGTGAAGTTGGCTAGACCATCAATACCAAAAAGCGCAGTAAGAGCAGTGGTCAGGGAGTGCCAAACGTGCCAGTCCATCGACCCCGCCCCAGCCAGATGGCGGAAAGGACAGCTGGGAGTGGACGCGACTTGGAGTCGGTTGGGTATGGATATAACCCACTACGGCAGCCAACACTTCCTCACGCTGATAGACTGCGGGCCAACGAGGTTCGCGATTTGGCGCCAATTAGCGAGGCAGGATTCCACCAGTGTCATCCACGAATTGAAATCCATATTCTACGAAAGGGGGCCGCCTGAGGAGATCCTCACGAATAACGACACGGCGTTCTGCAGCAGGGATTTTAGGCATTTTATGGACAACTGGGGGATCCGCCTTCGACACCGATGCGCGTATGTGCCAAGCGGCAACGGCATAGCGGAGCGGTGCCACCGAACCGTGAAGAGGATCGCGGCCAGGAAGAAGTGTACGATCGCGGAGGCGATTTACAGATACTACACAACGCCTAAGGACGCCGTGACTGGCGGCAGTGCGCCCGCTGATGCGATTCATCGCTACCACGTGCGCGTCAAGGACGTTGAAGTGTGTCTACCCGACCAACGAGAACTCCAGGGGACGTACCAAGTGGGAGACACCGTCTGGGTGAAGCCACCCGGCGGCCGGTGCACCAGCAGCTTTTGGAGGGGGCGGGTCACCGGCGTCATCAGTGAACAGGCCATACTAGTCGATGATACTCCGCGCCACGTAAGGGATGTCCGGCCCGCTCTAAGCGCTGACCAATCGGCGAGCAGTGGAAGTAGCGAGTCATCCGACGATGAGCGATGGATCCAACCCGTGCCCCACGAACCTGGTGACTCAACTGCGAGCAGTGGAAGGAGCGAGTCATCCGACGATAAGCGATGGATCCAACCTGTGCCCCACGAACCTGATGACTCAACTGCGAGCTCTAATGCTGATGCTGATGCTTCCGATGACACTTCTGAGAGCTCCGATGAGGAAGTCCCGGCAATACCCCTCCGCAGGAGTGCTCGAATCAAACGGCCACGTCCGCCGTGTCACGTATGTGATCTGGAGACCAGGGGGGAGTGTGAGACTAACCGTAGCCCTCGGCGCAAGAGGGTCCGTGTGTGCCTGGCGTGTGGGGTGGTGGCTGATCCTGTGGTCGGGGCAGCGGACGAAAGAGTTTCAAGATGGCGCCTGCGTGCTTTTATTAGAGACGGAATCTCGCAGGATCGCGCGAGATCTCGCGGGGATGCAAATTAGCTAGGCCATCTTGAGGAATAAAAATCGGTCCATTGGAGGTGCGAGGCAGTCGGGCTCTGACGTTCGTGGCGATCAGTACAGTGACCGTTGGGTTCCGTTTCTATTCGTGCAGTCAGCTGAGCTTTGTTAGTTACCTTCGCGCCGTGGCTGTCATTGGTTGTTGGTTCGCTGTGTGTTGCCGTGGTTCTTCAGTGAAACGCTTCGTCGCCCACGACGAGACTCCCCGTCTCCTACACAAGATACTCATACAAGGAGATAGAGTTTGAAAATATGGAGACAGACAGACATATCGCCTTTTATAGCCTGCTAGTCGACAAATTGGCGGTCGGTGTGTGCGTGTTTTATACTTTAGCAGATGATTAAACAATATATATTTTTTCAAAGATGGCAGAAAAATAGATCTCTCAATGATAAATCGGAATATCAACAAGTCATCGCCGAATGGACATCAGATTTTAGAAAAGTTTTGTTTTTCTATTCGTTGATTTAGTTTGATAACACGCTGTAAAAAATAATCATGTTTGCTTGACTAGAGTGCTACATATAACACGACCAGACCTCCCGCGAAGACTTGATAGATTTTTAAAAAGTTGAACATAAAAAGTGTGGGACACTACATACAAACCCCTACGCATACAGCCAGGATTCAGTTACAGAATGATTCTTAAAGTGAAAAATGACGAGATAGTATGGTATGTAAGTGCAACTCTTTTGAACTTTCTAGACATGATTGCACCTTGGCCGGTTTTAGTCACTTACTGTGTCGTTAGACAGCATTTGGACTGTTTCAATTCGACTGACAAAAGCAAAAAATGTGTAAATTAAATGAGTATCGGATGAATTTTAGCTTTAAGATCGTCTGTGGAGGATTATGTAGTGACGAGGCTTCTTCATGCATATGTATGAATATTGCGTATATCGTAAAATATTTCAACAGAAATCATTATCAGTCAATGAAGTATTTTTCAATGATATATGGAGTATTTATTTATTTATTTTTTTACATGGGGGTCACCACTTATCAAAGCCCGAAGGCCACTCAGGGATAAGGGTTATTGCGTGTACAGTAATCAATGAGATAGTATTGTAGTAATCATTAGTTTTGGGGGTTTTGAGAGAGTGTCTTACTTAAGGGGGCGGTTTGTCAGGAGTTTGTTTATGTTGGAGTTGAAGACGTCCAAGTTGTAGTCAGGTGGAAAACAGGCAAGCGACAGAGAGTTCCACTGGCGTGCAGTTCTAAGAAAGAAGCTTTGCTCATGGAATCTACGTTTGGATTTAGGCACAGATAAAGAGTGGCGAAAATTATTGACAGTAGTTTCAGCCAGACGGGTGTTTTTCGTGAATGATTGTCGAGGAGGGACGAGGGATTGCAGCTCAGACGAGCACCTGCCATGGAAATAACGATAAAACAAAAACAGGCTCGCAACGTCTCTTCTGTGGGAGAGAGGTTGCAGGGAAGAGAAAAGGGCATCCCCCACTAAACCACGAAGTCTATTTTGTACTCTGTCAAGGCAGGATAGGCTGTTTTAGTAGCTCCTGCCCAGATGTGGCAGCAGTATTCCATCCTTCGACGTACTTAATTTTTATACAGATAGAGAATTGCATCAGTAGTGAGATTATCTTCTGGAGCGGTAGAAGGATCCCACTATTTTCCCAGCGTCCCTGGCAACAGATTTGATGTACGTGTTCCATTTCAGATCAGGAGTAAAGGTCAAACCCAGAAGCTTGTCAAAGCATGGAGCCTCCCCAAGACGAGAGCCATCCATTTCAATTGATGCCAGATGGGTATCAGAGCGTTGATGATGTAAAGATAGAAGCTTGGTTTCGGATGCATTAAAAGTGACCAGCCAACTCTTCCCCTATTGTACCACGTGCTCTAGATCAGAAGAGAAAGAATTAGAGAGACTTTGTCATTTACGGCCTTTGACGTGTTGCCATAGATGGTCGTGCCATCAGCATAGATGTCAACGAATGATTTAAGTATGTGTTTTGGGAGATAATTGATATAGATCAGGAAGAGAGTTGGGCCCATGATGGACCCGTGGGGGACTCCAGCATTAACACTGTGGGCCTCTGATTTCTGCCCATCAACCACTACTCTTATGAACCTATCGGAGAGAAATGATTTAATGATTTTTCTGAATGAATAAGCTTTAGATTATATTATTTACCCCTTACACACATGCACATTAATCGGCCGATTCCCTATGGGTATAAAACAGTGTAGTTTTTACGATAAATATATTTTCGTAACTTACTACACACACACACACACACACACACACACACACACACATATATATATATATATATATATATATATATATATATATATATTTATATATAAACTAAAAATTACAATAAATTTACCAAATGATCCAAGATGGTAAAACTAAAGTATATTATGAATATTAAAGAATTAATATTTATAAAGTAACCTCAACCCAATGTAAAAGCTCGATAAAACCAAATAGGTGATAGAGCTTATAATAAGAGCAAATAGTTAATACAATATGTTTAAAACACTTTGAAAAAGAGTTTAAAAACATATTTAATTTGAGAAGGAAATATTAAATAAGTGGATAGTCCTTAATCCGCGGAGTTTCGAAGAAATACTTTCCTTCTCGTCTCAGGGTAGGATTTAGCACAATGCGGGATCGGATTTTGTTTGCAAAAGTATTTGATGAAACTACAAGTAAGTCAAAGATCTTACTTGATAACAAAATGTGAAGCAGAGGGAATATGGTGAACAAAAAAGTGATTTCACGTGAATGGATCGTCTGGTGAAAGGTAACGTTTTCAATGACTAGAAAATCCAAAAATGCAAATCCAAGAAAGTTAGTTAAATTTCCATTCACACAAGTAAATTCCAAGGAAATCGCGTAATTGGAAGATGGTCCAAAATAATCCAAAAGGCAGAAATCAGTGGAATAATTCACAAATAGGTTCAAGGAAATGGGGGAAGAATTCCAATAATATTATTAAAAGAAAGATAAGATATGCGTTATCCTCGGCTGCCGAGATCAGGCGTAATTAAGAAAAATGAGCGAAGAAGAAGAAAAGAGAAAAAATGAGTGAAAAAGAAGAGAAAAAATTGAATGGTGATTGGCTTTTCTATTTTAAATTTAATTCAATGTCAAAATGACCCAGAAAAGATGACGTTAAAAGGCGCCAAAAATATAGAGCAAAATGAAATGTGCAAGTTATTACTTGAGAAAATATCAGCAGGAGTTATTAAAGGGTACCAAATGGAAAAAAAATTAAGGGGAGAGAATGGCTGGTATCAGCAAGTTCCGGATAAAGCAAGTAAGTATTATGTAAGTGTATATAGTAAATTATAAGTAAATATGCATACACGATATGAATGTGTAGGTAGATTGATATATTTGATAGTAGATAGATTTTATATATATATATATATATATATATATATATATATATATATATATATATATATATATATACATATATAGGCCTTCATAGGTTTATTATCCATGCTGACGTCACGTGGTAATATATAATTGCAAAATACGAAATTCGTTTCAATAGTTTTTAACGCAGACAAACGACTTTTATTTTCAGAGATTGTTTTTTCCGAAATTTAACGAGAATTTGAATAAATGAAAACAAAACAGCAAGCGAAACGGGAATTGAAACTTCATGTTTTTCTTAAATGGGTTAATCACGAGATCAGTTCATTTGTATAATTTAAAATAAAAGAAATTTTATTTTTATTATTTTTAATGTTTAGCTTTGTAAGAATATCACTTATAAAAAAAAATTAGTTGCAACTATATTTTTTAACGTCAGTAAAAGAAGGAGATAAAATGATATAAGATAATGAACGAAAGTGTAATGTAATAATTTAAAAATATGTTTTAAGATGCAAAACGTCGGTATTATTTATTTTATGAGTTTAAATAGTTTCTGCGTCAAAAGCTTTTAGAATGCATTTCGTTTCTATGTCGGCATTTCGCAATAAAAATATGGTGTCACAACTTCGTTTTCGTTTGCTCTTTTCATTCATTTATTTAAATTCTTATTTAATGCAAAAGATTTCGGTAAAAAAATCTCCCGAAACAAAAAAAAGAAAAGAAGACCAATTTTAAACACATTTCGTTCTTATATGCGCGTTTCGTAATTTAAAATTACCACATAACGTCAGGATCAGTCCACTATGTTGGCTAATTAACTTACAAAAGCCCCGCTTCCCCCCATATATATATATATATATATATATATATATATATATATATATATATATATATATATATATATATGAATTCAAAATGCGAAAAAGAAAACTAATAACTAAAAGATGCGTTCACTTTTTGTTTTCAAGAGCGAAGATACAGGTTAAAAATGGTATATGATCATATATATTTTATTCATAGAATTTATTTTATAACTTGATTATCACACACACACACACACACACACACACACACACACACACACACACACACACACACACATATATATATATTATGTTTCTCAAAGTGAAAATGTATTGTTATTAAGATTAATATATGTGTGCATGTAAATGTATATGTTTATTTTGTGTGTGTATATATATACATATAATTCATAAATACAATATATATATATATATATATATATATATAAATATATATATATATATATATAATTTTTTGTCGTATGTTGGATATTGATACAGGACTGCGAAATAGTACTTTTCATCTTAGCTTTCGCAAAAATGTCTGTAAATGCCCGGTTGCTAAGTTTAGAGTTTGAAGATGTCCAGACCTGGTAGTCATTTATTCTCCCCTTTCATTTGTCAAACTGACCGATATTTTTTATTCCTTTGTAAAAAAACAAAACACCAAAAAAAAAACAAAAAAAAACAGAGCAAACACAAGACGAAGACATCTTAGTATCGCTGTCATCGAGCCTCGAACTAATCTGCACAAGTGTCAGACAACGGAACTGAAAATTGTTTTGCACACGTCGATAAAAATGATGAAAGTTGCCTTGCTGCAGTCGGGGAGGCTGAGTAGGATGCTGTAAAAAGTGTGTCATCTTTTTTTTTCATTTCTCTAATAAAATTAATCCAGAAAAAGATGTCGAAAGAAAAACAGATCGTAAGAAGAAAATATTGGAGGTTCTGCTAGGATTTGAAAGCACGTCTGAAGTAGAGGTAGGAGGTTGTAGTTTGTGCATGGACATGAAACTAGAAATTATTGAATGAAAATATGACGTCTCGCTAGATGTGTAAAATCTAAGCGAGTGAGAGGTTTTGTAAAATTAACATTTTCACTTGGGAAATTGAATTCTGAAAATAGTGCGATTTTTGTAAAAAGTGACAATTCGTTAAGATGATGAAAACTCGAAATAAATAAATAAATAAAATTACATACACACACATATATATACTAGCAGAGTGACCCGACGTCTTCCGAAATTGAATGTTTCACACTCCCATAATTTATTGTCATCAAAACCGATGAAATAACCCATTTTTCAATCAAATTGATTCATCTCCTGCTCTAATTATCAATCCGCGTCGATGCATCTGGAAGAATCTTCAGATGCCTTTCACAGTGACTAAGTTCACCATATATCGTAGTCTAAATTGCACTGTATAGAACCTACTGTTGATTTTATAAAATCATTTTTATATATGATAGTTCTTATTAAAGTTTAAAATGCAAAATCATTTATCATGCTTCAATTGTGGTATTAACAGAAACATTCATTTCGAGCACACCTTTGTCATATCAAAAGAACTACTGTTGATTTCATATGCCTAGCATTACTGGTTGTGCGGTGCTAATAAGTTAAATTTGAGTTTAAATTGAAAAAAGGCAGGTATCATTGTGAACTTGTGCCTTAAACGGAAATATTCATTTTGAACATGCTCATGTAATATCAAAGAACGTACTGTTAATTTTATATTTGACTCCTTTAGACTTGTGTGGTAATAAAAATTCTCAAATGCACCTGGAATGTTAGGCTATCTAGGATATTAATTGTGGACCTGTTCCTTCTTTCATCGAAATATATCGATTATCGATACTTATTGAAGACATTCTAAATACACCGCTAGGCATATAAAGTACCTTCATGTGAAATTTCATAAAAATCGACCCAGTCGTTTTGGAGCCCATATGGAACGAACTCACAAACACACAAGTGCACAAACACATAGGTTCACACAGATGAACAGACACACAGAGTTCCTCTTATATATATATATATATATATATATATATATATATATATATATATATATATATATATATATACATATAAGTTGAATGTCTGTGTGTGTATGTGTGTGTGTCTGGTCACGAATAGGCTCCTATATGGTTGACTATGTTAAAAAAAACTGATTACATATAATGATAGAAGATGTATCAAGACACAGGGTTGGGTATGTTTTATCCTGCAGAACGATGGTTCATTAAAATTGTGGGGTCTGAGTTCACGCCGGGTCCACAAAGTATAGAAATAAAAAAATAAAAAATAAAGAAACCGTATACAAGTGTTTTTGATATAGATGTACATAATAATACTTTGATAAGTATGTTTTAACTTGAATAGGGATGGTATAATAACATTGTGGGGTGTGCGTTTGCTCCTAGCCTCCATAGAATGGAAATAGGCACAAACTTTAATAAAGACTTTTCATATCTATCTGCGTAAGTATACTTTGATAATTATGTCTCAGTTTGAAGAAATGTGTTATAATAAAATTATGGGGTGTTCGTTCGCACCTGACCTTCATAGAATGGAAATATGTCACAAAGTTTAACAAGGTTTTTTAATATAGATCCACAGAATATTGTAATAAGTGTATCAGTGTAAACAGATATGCTATAATAAATCATGGGTTTATCTATTTTATTTTTACTTTCATCATTTTACTTTTATCTATTTTATTTTTACTTTCATCATATTTTGCTTTGGTTTTGATACCCCCGAATTCGAAGCTATATCTTTACATCCCTTCCTTTTCATAACCTATCATACTTTAATAAATCAGTCCATTTCTGTAGGCTGTTTTTGAACTCAGTCAACGACGGGTACTTTTGCTAGTATATATATATATATATATATATATATATATATATATATATATATATGACTACTTCATTTAATCCCATAAATTAATATACGAAAGTATAAATTTATGTGTAAAGTAAAAGTATTTACTTCAACAGTGCTCAATACGTAGGTAGAGCGTTTCATCCACACTAGTATTCATCAGGCATAAGCCTGATGAATCCTTGTGTGGAGGAAACGCTCTACCTAGCGTGGATTAAACGGGGAATATTCTGTGTAGCTTTATTGCCATATATATTTTATAAATTACTATATATATATATATACACAGTCCTGGTCAAAATCATAAGACGACTTAAGAAAGTAAGCGTTTACGCATAATATCGAATTTTTAATCAAACAAATCGTTGAAACCATTGCCAAAAGGGAAAATATGATGGGAAAAGTTGAAATCTGCTTCATTCGAAACCTTAACCCTGATCTAATATTATTTTTTAAAAAAACAAACATTTTCACCTGGTCAAAATGATAAAGTACTTTAATAAAATCGGCTAGTTTGGAAAAAATGAATACGAAAAGATCTCTATGTTACTAAAAGCAACTTGTTAGTGGATAAAAACATCTTACTAAATTATAAATGGTAAAATGGAAACCATTATCAGAGTTTGAGAAAGGAAGGATCTTTGAGCTTAATAGGGGTGGACTCTCCCATAGATCCATTGCAAACGAAGTGAATCGTAGCAAAACGGTCATCACAAATTTTTGAAGAAATCCAGATCAATATGGACACAAAAATAGTCCATGTCGACCAAAAAAAAAAAATAATAATAAATAACCCCATCACTGGGTCGTCGTATCAGAAGAAGTTTTAAAAAAAACTTCAGTATGAGCTCAAGTCGATTGAAAAGCCAAATAGCATAAGAATGTAATTCAAGCAACTTAAATTTAAAGCAACTGCAGAAACCACGTCTTCTTGAACAGCAGAAAACTAAATGACTTAAATATGCCGCCAAATACCAGACTTGGGATGAAGAGAAGTGGGAAAATGCAATTTTCTCCGATGAGAAAAAGTTTAATCTAGATGGTTCAGGTGGATTTCAAAACTATTGGCATGATAAAAATTTGCCCAAAGAGACTTTTTCAACTCGGCATAGTGGAGGAAGGTCTTTAATGATCTGGGGTGCTTTCTCGTCAGCTGAGACCCTAAAGTTGCAAGTAGTGAAAGGCCGGCAAACATCATTGAAGCATATTGCAATGCTTGAAAATGCTTCTATCAGGACTGAAGGTCCACGTCTGCGTGGAAGAAATTGGATTTTCCAGCAAGACAACGCTGCGATACACACTTCAGTACATGGCATAAAATTCTTTCGCATCTGATAAAAAAAAATTAGTCGCAAGCATGCCGAAGAGAATTTTTGAAGTAATTCGTAATAATGGAGGCTATACTAAATACTGAGACCCTTTTTAGTAATTTATAATTGCCTTTTGTTAGATAAATTATCAGTGGTCTTATCATTTTGACCAGGTGAAAATGTTTGTTTTTTAAAAAAATAATTATTAGATCAGTGTTAAGTTTTCGAATGAAGCAGATTTCATTTTTTCCCTCATATTTTCACTTTTGACAATGGTTTCAACCATTTGTTTGATTAAAAATTCGATAATATGCGTAAACGCTTACTTTCTTAAGTGATCTTATGATTTTAACCAGGGCTGTATATATATATATATATTAGCATTTCAGCCCGGCGTTGCCCGGTGTTTGGAGGTACGCTGCGCAGAAAAAAAGGGTCAATTTGTTTAAACTTTGACCCCTATTATGACCCTTTAACATTTATTGTTTTGGGCTCAAGTTATTAAGTTAGATTCATGTCCAAGGAACCTACATCTAAACTTTCAAGTGTTTAGACTCAAAATTTCGTAGGAGTTTGGTAGAGATCTCAAAGGTCAAATCGTTGAACTTTGACCCCTTAACAGCGAAATTTCTGGCCGAAAACCGATCACATTTTCCTAAATCTCAGTACCCAGTATATTAAATTTCGAGTCTGTAGACTAACAATTGACAGAGTTATTGCGTAGGGAAATGTACACAGACACAGACACACACACAGAAACGCACACAGACACGTTCACTTTTATAGATATATACTAGCATTTCAGCTCGGTGTTGAACGAGTGTTTTGATTTGTATGTTGCGAAAAAAAAAGTGGTAGTAGGAAGGCCGGCTCGAACCCGTACCGCAAAGGAGGAAAAGAACGGGGTAAAACCTAACGTTTATGCTGTTACGACTACCGCCAAACCGGAAGCGACATTTTTTTAAATTAAGGCTAGACAATCTAAAAGAGAGAATAACTTTAAAAAATATGGGCGATAAAAGTGATCCCCCTGTAGAAAAGTGCATAGTTGAAGGGAAAGATATTAATGTTTTTAGGCAATTTTTCGATATTTGTCGTATGAAAGGTGAAATTTTAAAACGATACTGATCTTGGTAAAATCCGTCGCCTCTATTAAAAGTTTAAGGCAGACATGCAAGCAGACATACATACATGCATTTATATATTGGTAACTAAAAATTTGCGACCCAAACTGATGAAAAAGCTTGTCGTATCTCTGAATACCCTTTATGTAAAATTTCAAATATTTAGACTAGAAATTGTCTGAGTAATTTGGAAGAGACCGCAGAGGTCAATTTTATTTAACTTTGACCCCTATTATGACCCCTTAAAATTTATTGCTTTGGGGTCAACTCAAGTTATTAATTAGATCCATGTCCAAGGAACCAGTATCTAAAATTTCGAGTGCATAGACCCAAAATTGTGGGAGGAGTTTGGTAGAGTTCTCAAAATTCAAATCGTTGAACTTTGACCTCTTAATCGCAAAATTTCTGGCCAAAAGCCGATCACATCGATTTTCCCAAATCTCAGTACACTGTATATCAAATTTTTTATCAAATTTCGAGTCTGTAGACTAAAAATTGACAGAGTTATTGCGTAGGGAAATGTACACATACACACAAACACAGACACACACAGACACGTTCACTTATATATACATATATATATATATATATATATATATATATATGTGTGTGTATATATATATATATATATATATATATATATATATATATATATATATATATATATATATAAACGCGTGCCCGAAGTAATGTTTTCTATTTTTAACTTCACACAAATGTTCAGAGAGGATTACGAATTGTATTGTTATGGTGACTGAACTCATGCATTCATAATCTGATAGTTTAATCATTCTGTTGCAGACATTGACAACATAATGCGCTAAGGAAAAAAACCCTGTCGTGGACGTGCGTCAGAAGCTGAGATGCATCATTGAATTCCTAGCAAATGTGCATTGGAAATAGTAGTGGTTATGTAGAAAAATAAATTCTTATGTACAAAACATATCTCGTTTAAATGGTACGACTTCCGTCTTTGTAGCTTTTCTATTTTTTTAGTTAAAACCAGTTCTTATTCCATTCTTATTTTGTTTAGAATTTCTATGCGCGTTAAATATACAAACAGAAGGCGACCGTAAGATAAGACGAGGTACAAAATTGGAGCAAATTTTAATAAATTTGTCATATATCAGTTGTATAAGACGACTGCTAAATCAGTAAAGCATCTTTTTTTAGACAAAGGTCGAGATTGTAACACCCGATATTTTATGAAATATTGGTTTTTAAAGATGATTTTTTTACTTTAAGGATCGTCTTATGCACCAAAATATACGATAACTTTTTGCTATATTTCAAGTTCCAGAAGTTTTATTTATATTAATAGTTTATTATTTATATTACAACTTCGGTATATGTTTTATCATATCTGTTTCGTTTACATGGAAACATCAATATACAAATGCCAACATTGATTTTCTTATCTATACTCATGAGAACCACCAGATATTTTCTTGGGAGTGTGAACTGAAGCATTATAGAAACGTGTATGCACATATGTAGCCAATAATTCTCGTATATATAAGCATACTTTATATATGTATGCGTGTGTAAAGGGCGCTTTGATATGATCTAGTACAAAAATGATGTGTTCTAGTTAGCTTTATTTTCAGAAACTTTCATATTATAACACTATTTCGTAGTACTTAACGCCGTTATGAATGCATGAATTACAACTGGCACAGTTTTCGTTTCTACCATTTCCCTTCAACAAGATCTTGAAAATGTGCCTCGTTTGAATATTATTCGCTCTGAATATGATGATTGTGTCCCCTCAAAAAGTTTCTACTATGTACTTATAATTGCATTCAATGTGCATTCGCTTGCATGGTTCTAAAATGGTATGCTTGGTACGAGTGTGAGATGAAATGACGATGTTGATAACGAATGTGTTTGTCGTTTTAAGTAGTACAGATATTAAAAATATGCATTAATTCAATCAATCGGATTTTAATCATATATTTTTACATGAATCGGTTTTTATTATATCTCTTTGCATAAATCGGTTTTTATTTTATCTCTTTAGAGAAATCGTTTTTAATTATATCTTTTTACATAAATCTGTTTTTAATTATATATTTTTACATAAATCGGTTTTTATTATATCTCCTTATAGAAATCGTTTTTTAATTATATCTTTTTATATAAATCTGTTTTTAATAATATATTTTTAAATAAATCGATTTTTATTATATCTTTTTTATAAATCGGTTTTTATTATATCTTTTACATTAATCGGTTTTTATTATATCTTTTAGATAAATCGGTTTTAATTATATCTTTTTACATAAATCGTTTTAAATTATATCTTTTTACATAAATCGGTTTTCAATATATGTTATTAAATAAATCGATTTTTATTATATCTGTTTACATAAGTCGGTTTTTATTATTCCTTTTTACATGAATCGGTTGTTATTATATCTCTTTAGAAAATTCGGTTTAATTATATCTTTCTACATAAATTTGTGTTTAATTATATCTTATTCCACATAGATTTTTATTATATCTTTTTACATAAATCGGTTTTTATTATATCTTTTACATTAATCGGTTTTTATTATATCTTTTACATTAATCGGTTTTTATTATATCTTTTTAGATAAATCGGTTTTAATTATATCTTTTTACATAAATCGTTTTAATTATATCTTTTTACATGAATCGGATTTATTATATCTTTTTACATACACCGTTTTTATTATATATTTTTACATAAATACGTTTTATTATATCTTTTTACACAAATCGTTTTTATTATATCTTTTTACATAAATAGGTTTTATTATATCTGTTTACATAAATCGAGTTTTATTATATCTTTTTACATAAATCGGGTTTTATTATATCTTTTTACATAAATCGGTTTTTCTAATCTTTTTACATTAATTTGTTTTTATTATATATTTTTAGATAAATCGGTTTTAATAATATCTTTTGACATAAATCGGTTTTTATTATATTTTTTTACAAAAATCAGTTTTATTTTATCTATTTACATAAATCGTGTTTATTATATCTTTTTACATGAGTCGGTTTTTATTAAATCTTTTTACATAAATCGTTTTTAATTATATCTTTTTATATAAATCGTGTTTTATTATATCATTTTACATAAATCGATTTTTATCGTATCTTTTTACATAAATCGGTTTTTATATTATATCTTTTTACATGGAATATATTTTATTATATGGTTTTACATAAATCGTTTTTATTATATATTTTTTTACATAAATAGGGTTTATTATATCTTTTTACATAAATCGGTTTTTATTATATCTTTTTACATAAATCGGGTTTTATTATATTTTTTTACATAAAATATGTTTTTATTATATGCTTTTAGATAAATCGGATTTAATTGTATTTTTTACAGAACTCGGTTTATATTTAATCTTTTTACATGAATCGGTTTTATTATATCTTTTTACATAAATACGTTTTATTATATCTTTTCACATAAATCGGTTTTAATTATATCTTTTTACATAAATCGTTTTTAATAATATATTTTTACATACATCGTTGTTAATTATATCTTTTTACATAAATCGTTTTTTATGATATCTTTTTACATAAATAGGTTTTAATTATATTTTTACATCAATCGTTTTTATTATATCTTTTTACATAAATCGTTTTTAATTATATATTTTACGCAAATCGGTTTTTATTATATCTTTTTACATAAATCGTTTTTTATTATATCTTTTTACATAAATCGTTTTTTATTGTATCTTTTAGATAAATCGTTTTTATTATATCTTTTCACAAAAATCGTTTTTTATTATATCTTTTTTACAGATATCGGTTTTTATTATATCTTTTTAGATAAACTGGTTTTAATTATATCTTTTTAAATCGGTTTTGATTATATCTTTTTACATGAATCGGTTTTTGATCTATATCTTCTTACATGAAATAATTTTTTTATTATATGTTTTAACATAAATCACTTTTTATATCTTTTACATAAATAGGATTTATTATATCTTTTTACATAAATCGGTTTTTATCATATCTTTTTACATAAATCGGTTTTTATTATATCTTTTTACATAAATCTGTTTTTATTATATCTTTTACATGGAATTTGTTTTTATTATATGTTTTTAGATAAATCGGATTTAATTGTATCTTCTTACACAAATCGGTTTATATTTTATCTTTTTACAAAAATCGGTTTTCATTATGTCTTTTTATAGAAATCGGTTTTAATTATATCTTTTTAAATAGATCGGTTTTAATTATATATTTTTACATAAATTGGTTTTAATTATATCTGTTTACATGAATCTGTTTTAATTATATCTTTTTACATATATTGTTTTTTATTATATATTTTTACATAAGTCTTTTTTAATTATATCTTTTGACAATAATAGGTTTTTATTATATCTCTTTATATAATTCGGTTTTTATTATATCTTTTTACTTTAATCGTTTTTATTATATTTTTAGATAAATCGTTTTTATTATATCTTTTTACAAAAATTGTTTTTTTATTATATCTTTTTAGATAAATTGTTTTTATTATATCTTTTTACATAAATCGTTTTTATTATATCTTTTTTACACAAATGGTTTGTAATTATATTTTTTTACATAAATCGGTTTATATTATATTTTTTTACATAAATCGGATTTTATTATATCTTTTTACATAAATCTGTTTTAATTATATCTTTTTACATAAATCGTTTTTTATTATATCTTTTTACATAAATCGGTTTTGTTATATCTTTTTTCATAAATCGTTTTTATTATCTTTTTACATATCGGTTTTTATTATATCTTTTTACATAAATCGTTTTTATTATATCTTTTTACATAAATCGGTTTTAATCATATCTTAAGTAACAAAATGAATCCCATCTTTAGAATAATTTTTTTTAATGTAGACATTTACTACCCAGCAGTCTATGCTGTATAACTGCGGTTGAATAATCGGTTAAAATGAGCAGGTTTATTTTGAAATATTTACCGTTGTGTTGATGTTTGTGCCAATATCATATACCAAGTACACGTAACATAATGCATTTAGATATAGTGACATTAATTCTCTCTATTACCCTGTTATAGTGTCTTTATCAGAAACACCCTCAAATTGAGTTAGTGAAATATAGCTGGAGCTATTATTATTTATAAAATAAGTTGACATTAATTCTCTCTATTACCCTGTTATAGTGTCTTTATCAGAAACACCCTCAAATTGAGTTAGTGAAATATAGCTGGAGCTATTATTATTTATAAAATAAGTAAGTGAAATATAGATAAAGCTATTATAAGGTTACTTTTCTAGGCTAACCGGTTGACAAAATATTTTCAATGTGTGAAAAAACGGAAAGTCTGTGTCACTTTGTATTGGTGTAACGTCTTATAGTATAAGCAAATATAATTATATCCTTTTAAATTATGCTGCTAGAAACAAGGGAGCGAACATGTTCTCCACGTTGACCTTATATGTGTCGCAATCTGCAGATTATAAAGGTAAAATAAAACCATTAATTTTATATTTCCGTATCTTTTTTGTTTCGTTATATTTTTTCGCAAAGAATCGTTCAAACCATTTTATACTTTTTACGCTTTAAGTGTCCTAATGAATCCAATCCCGAATGTTCTTAGTTAAAAAAAGAAGCAGCAGCATCTGCGCATTGGGGGCTTGTGTCTGTCCCGGACCGTGGCTACCGAGAAGAAAAGACTAATGAACTGAAGAATCACGTGACGCATGACGTAGCGGCATTTAGGCAAAAAAGAACTCTTAAGTACCATGATATGTTTTCTATCTCTATGTAGCTCAAAATGCACAATTTTCCCTCGAACATCAAGTATGTTTAATATTTTGGAGTTATTTTTATTTTCGGAGAATGAGTGGAAAGGTAAGTTATTTTAATGTATTTAATTATAATTTATAGTAATTTCATGATTTTAATTAACTGTGTCAAAATAAAATATTGAACATGATGTTCTTTATATTATTTTAATTATTTAGATGGATAATTTGTATATTTTACTTATTTATTTGTGGGCTATTGTCCTCATCTTTTTATAGTTCGTATTTTTTAACGACGTTTCGGCACATCTCTTCCTCTGGGCTTCGTCAGATTGGTAATCGTGACAGGATAGGAATGCTGTATCTTCAACTGTATCTTCAGTAATTACTGCCTTCCATAGTTGTTGTTGTCTCACCACGTTTTTGGCCAACTAATCATCTGGCCGGCTTTGAGTAGGATTGAAACCGCTATCTTCAGACAATACTCACCTGGAACAACCTGATGAAGGCCAGAGAAATAGTTGGCTGAAATAATTGTTAAAAAACAACTATAAAAAAGATGAGTATAATAGTTCTTTTTTTTTTACAAGGTGATCGCCACTTATCAAGGCCCGGAAGCCACTCAGGGATAAGGGTTATTGCATGTACAGTACGTTAGTGTGGGACTTTAATAAAAAAATGTCTACTTAAGGGGGCGGTTCATCAGGAATTTGTTTATGTTGGACTTGAAGACATCCAATTAAATAAATAAAATGATATTCTTTGTTGAAAGGAGAGCATCATCTATCCATTCAAAGTCTGTATCTGTCCAGCACTGTTTACCGTATCTTAAACCCAAAAGAGAGAAAGGTGAGAGGGACTAATTTTCATCTGTTTACAAACCCAAGGAAAACGACTATTATATTTACTAATAAACCATCATAAGATGCCACATCGTCATTATCTTATTACTCCACTTTTAGAAAGGACTGGCCCTCCACCGTCACATAAAGGTATCAGAAGATAAAAAATGTATCATTTCCCGCCTCCTCATATCTTAATTTTAGAATAAAACTTCGAAGCATTTTATCATAAAGAACGACGCTGAATGAATGAACGTATTGATAAACATCTTGTTTTATTGTTTCCCTCGCTTTGATTTTAAACAAAAAATAACTTAATTAATAATATAATTGAAAAAGTTCCGTAGGAAAATTTTATTATGAAATAAAGAATGACAGTTTTAAGATACGTCTGCACAATTAAAAAACTTAAGATCTTATTCAGATTTATGAAGACATCTAAATGTCTAGTTTAAATCCTAATGCGACAGACAAAATTTATTTTAATAAATGTGACAGGAAGAAATGTTATATAATCTTGATTGTGACAGACAAAAAAAAAGTACTTCAACCTTACGTGTGATGGTTAGAAGAACATGCTATTTAACCCACAATAAAAGTTCTATTTCAATCTTAAGCATGATAGATAAAATAAAATGCTTTTGTGTAATCTTAAGGGTGATATTAAGAAAATATTATCTTAAACTGGAGTTACATGGACAAAAAAAGTGTTATTAAAAACAATATGAACAGCAGAGAAATGTTCTTTATTGAACTTATGAGTGACAGACAGACAAAACAATATTTTAAATTAAAATTTCACGGACAAAACATGCTATTTCGAACTTACGTGTAACGTAGCAAAAGAAAAGAATGTTTTTAAATGCATGTAGAACAGGAAAACGATTTTACAATTTAAAGCTTATATGTGACGAACCAACAAAAATGCAAGGGAAACCATGACAGACCGATCCTCCAAGTAACCGACCGATAGATAAAAGTCTCTTATGGACGGACATATCTTATAAAACTGCGACTTTATTTTGTATAGTCAATATCTAGACGAATACAAGCGTATCGATAATTAAAGTTGTAAAGAATATCCAGCGATTAGACGCTTCCATATTGTTTGCTATTTTAACCGATCTCCTCTGAGAAAATAATTTGATTGCCGGCGTTCTATAGCCCAAACAGATTAATGACGATATTTTAAAATCGCATGGTTTCACGTGATTAAGTCTGGCGGGTAGCGTTGCATTAGAAACAGAAACAAAACAACAAAAGAAAAGGAAAATCGAACACGAAAGCGAACGATACATTGAATCTTATTTTTCGAAGTCATTGTTTTCACAAAAAGAATTGCTCATCACTCGGACATGCAAAAGGAATACATTCTGAAATCTTATTAAGTCATTAAACCGAGCAGAATTAACGGATCCAAGTCAGCAATTTAAAAAGTAATATGGTGTATTATTACGTCAATTAAAGAAAGATTGCAATAGACAGAGAAACGGGAAATTGTTCAGAACGAATATTACGAGGAATGGAACTAACAAATCTGTAAACAGCCAATATCAATAAAAAAGATGGCCGATATAAAATATTCGAGCTTTTAAAAGTATAATTAAGAAAATATATGCATCAAATAGAGATAGCAAATAAAACGCGACAAATGTTGCATTTTAGTTTATTTTTAAATCGCATAAAATTCAAATGTGAAGTTACAACTCTTCCAGTGATATAACGCTCAATCCTCAATGCGAGCTACACTCAAAATACAATTGCGAATGACTTATGATTTCCATTAGCTGATAGGTCGATATATTTTATCCTCGTGGATTAAATAATGGATTCAGTTCGAAATTCCGTGAATATTCCCGAGTTTAACAGAAAGATTCGCGAGTTCGACAAGATATATCTAAAGAAGTTTTTTTTTCGAAATTACACTCAAGATGAGAAATGTTGTCGAAAGAATCCAATTAATAAGAAAAATGTATTACATCATTAGTGTATCATTTTTATAATGCCATTTTATTCTAGAATAAAAATTTAGAAAATGTCGATTACAAACATCTGCACGCTTGTTAGCATGCAGATATTTGTAATCGACATATGACTTAAAAAATAAGTTTAAGAATAATATATCTTCTCGCATTTCTATGGATTGCCGTGTCTGTCGTTCAATCAGCTTAAGTTTAAAATATAATTAAACACGCTGATTCAATGGAGATACACGGTTGTAAAAACGCCATAATCTATTTAAAATGTTTAATAATATAAAAAAATCATATACTAAATAAGAAAAAAATATTACGTTTTTGAAGTTTTTACATAATTATTTAATTATTCATATTTACATTCATCGGACTACTGTTCGCACGTTCAGTGGGATTTGCACGTTTTGGTTGATGTAGGCTCCGAACTTTTTCAGGTATATCTTGTCAAACTCCGGAATCTTTTTGTCGAACTCGAACAGTTATGGCTGATAGGTCGAGAACATAATACCTTCGTTGATTAAATAAAGGATTCAGTTCGAAAATATTCCCGAGTTTAACAGAAAGATTCCCGAGTTCGACAATATACATCTGAAGAAGTTTCCTTTTTCGAAATTAACACTCGATGAGAACTTGTAGAAAGAATTAAATTGATAAGAAAAAAATTATGACAGCATTAGTGTATCATTTTTATTACGCCATTTTTTTTTTAGAATTGAAACTTAGAAAATGTTGATTACTCCCCCCCTTCTCTCTCTCTCTCTCTCTCTCTCTCTCTTGGCAACCCCTCAGTGGTATGGATAGTCGTCCTGTTCTGAGTTTGAGTGCGTATGGAGGTTGCCAACGAGGTCAATCCTGGCCTTGAACTGCCTTTCGCAGTCAAGGCAGGTAGCTCCATTCTCATTTGGATGATTGGTTCGAGCGAGTTCTTCTATTTACCTCGTTTTCATTCTCTTCTCCGCACGTTCGTGTACTTCGAAGGTAGCTGTGGTTTCGCCGATAGTCTGCCGCCGGGTTTGCCTGCCTTGGTCTGAGTTTCTTATGTGTCCGTATTGATGCGACTCTTCGTTAAGTTTGCTTTTAAAAGATTTTTATATGGCTTCCTCAACTAGGCTTTCCTACATTTAGCTGCCCATATGAGAGTTATTTTGGCAGCAGGGAACCCGACAACCTGAAGGCCAATAAAACTACAAACATAAATTAATTAAAATCATTTATTGAAGAAGATTGTTTGATAAGGATCCCAAAAATTCTGGAAAATGTGATGTAATCATGTTAGGTTGGTTGGTATTGTTACGGCATATCAACCCTTTTCAGATTATTTAATGCTGAATCCAATTATTTTGAAAAAAGACATTTTTAATAGAATATATATTTTTTTCAAGTCGGTATTTATTTAACCCATAGTTGGGACTCTAACAGGTACTACAACTCCGGGCCAGAGTGGACCTGACAGCAATGGTAATTAAAGGGTGGTTCAGCAACTCCCCAAAGCCCGCAAGCTGGGGCCTCACTGTCGGATATAGTTTAAGGTCATATCCAGGACCAATCATTTCAGAACCATTTTCAGAAACGTGTGGGACAACCCATTTGCTTAAACGAAATGCATTTTTAATATATCTTGTTTATTGTGTATATCTTGTTTATTGCGTATATAGTTCTGTTCGTATAAGAAATATAAAATTGATTCCGTATTATTAGTCATCGGACTACTGTTCTCATCTTGAGTGTGATTTTCACAACGTTTCGATCCATGTAAGCTCCGAGCTTCTTCAGGTGTATCTTGTCGAACGCGGGAATATTTCTGTCGAACTCGGGAATTTGGACGGAATTTAGAGCGGAACCTTTTATTTTCTTCAAGGGGGTAGCATGTTCTTGTTCCGTCAGCCATCACTGGTTAGAGATCCTAAGTAAGTCGCAAATGTATATTTCGGTCGCCCACACTTAAAATTGAACCTCCCACCTTCAGTATAACTTTTACAATTGATTTTTCAATGTACTCTAACTACTGTTTCACGGAAGTTAAATCGACCGAAACGTTATGAAATCTCAAGATGAAAACAGTAGTCCGATGAATAATACAAATAACTAATCCTCATCTAAAAAATTCAGAAACCTTATAATTTTGATTTATTAAACTTTCTAAATAAACAATGAATGTTAATTTATTTTTATTTCGGACTACTATTCTCATCTTTATTAATTGTTGCTTTTCATCTTTTATTGGTGTGTATATTCACAACGTTTCGGCCAACTAATTTCTCTGGCCTTCATCAGGTGGTAACCGCGACGGATAGGAACTTCGAATCTCCTAACTGCATTCTCAGCCATCACTGCCATCCGTAGTTGTTGTCGTCTCACCACATTTTTGGCCAAGTAACCCTCTGGCACGCTTTGGGTGGGATTGAAACCGCTATCTTCAGACAATGTTCATCTGGGACTTTAGAGATTCAACGTCTCTACCAACTGCGCCACGGGCCCTGAAGGGGCGATCAAGGTTGGATTCTTTGATCTTATAAATCCACGTTTATTTATTATCTGATCTTCCATAGTCGGGTCCGTACCGATTGATATATATATATTATTCCTTAATTGGAATTCATTTTTTTTTTTTGAGATGATCATTATGTATATTAATTTATTTTTATTTCGGACTACTATTCTCATCTTTATTAGTGAATGGTTTTAAACTATTGTTTTACTTTTTTTTTTAATTTTCTTCATTTGAAAATAGTAATGCTGGGTATAGGGACAGCCAAACCAGCTGCCAACATTGCCCCGCTTTTTATTGAAACCAACCTAGAGCTATTTTAATATCCTCGTTGTTGCATTAAGTGCAATTGTTTTGATCTCTTTTACACTTGGTTCACCAGGAATATTAGTTAGTTAGGACTTCAGGTTCTTCTTCATAAGCCCTGTGGCACCTATAATAACTGTTATGATTGATATCTCCCTAAGATTCCAGTTTCTTTTCATATCATACGTGAAACCTTGGTATTTAGCTTGTTTTCCCCTTTCAGCTCTGTTCAGACCTCCATCATTAGGAACACTCACTTCAACCAAGGTTGCAACTTTCTCTGACTTATTCCATATAACTCTATCAGGTTTCACGGCAGCATTTTCCAAGGTAGATGGCTGTAGGGATTTTACTACCAATGTGTTCAGTGATGTCCACGTAAGGTTATCTCGTGATTTGTGGGAATGTTTATCTCATTTAATAGGTCGAACTCTTGTCTGTGGAAAAATAGTAATTATGCCATAAGATTAGACATAAAATATTTATTTACAGAGTACAAAATAGACTTCGTGGCTTGGTGGGGGATGACCTTTTCTCTTCCCTGCAACCTCTCTCCCACAGAAGAGACGTTGCGAGCCTGTCTCTGTTTTATCGTTATTCCCATGCCAAGTGCTCGTCTGAGCTCCATTCTCTGGTCCCCCGCCAATCTTTCACGAAAAACACCCGACTAGCTGAAACCGCTGTCAATAATTTTCCCCACTCTTTATCCGTGTCTAAATCAAAACGTAGATTCCATGAACAAAGCTTCTTTCTCAGAACTGCACGGCTGTGGAACTTTCTGCCGCTTGCCTGTTCCCCCACCCCCGAATTCAATTTGGATGTCTTCAAGTCCAACAAAACAAATTCCTGATGAACCGCCCCCTTAAGTAATTACACCTACCAAAATCCCCAATACTAACTATTACTACGATACTATCCCACTGATTAGTGTACACACAATAACCCTTATCCCCGAGTGGCTCCTGGGCCTTGATACGTGGTGACCTTATGTAAAAAAAAAAATTTGAGCAACAGGATTGGAAGAATAATAAACAGAAAGCCATATGCACATATTTAACAATATCACTCATGCAAACAATATAGTATGATATACAAACAGTATACGATCCATATACTAAATGGATATTTGCGAAATATGTATTCACAAGACATCATATGTTGAATAATTCTCCTGGTAACAGGTGAGCATACGACGAATCCGGCAGCTGTTGATTCTTTCAACCTTCGAAAGATGTTGTTTTCCACAGCCTTATGCGACTTATGTCTATGGACTTCATTTGCCAAAGCACACCTAAGAGTCGACGAGGAAGAATATGATATCACCTGGATCCTCAAATAATACATGTAACTATTAAACCCACGTAAAAGATTATTGCGAAATATTCAAACAAAAGAGATGGATGTGTATTCCTGCATTATATATTTAACTATAGAAACGAGTTAATGCAACGTTATATCGGTGTAATTTAATAACAGGCTTTTAAAAGATGTGTTCCGTTTTTGGTTCAAAGACCCGGGAATTTACTAAAATTTCTTAAACATGAACCCTAACAAAAACAAAACAAAACAACCATATAATATACACGCGGATATTCTAATCTGAACACACACACACACACACACACACACACACACACACACATATATATATAACTACATTTATTCACAAATTAATATACGAAAGTATAATTTTATACGTAAACTTTTAGTATTTACTTCAACAGTGCTCAATACGTAGGTAGAGCTAGGTAGTAAGTTATAAAATATATACGCCTATTAAGCTACACAGAATGTTCCGCGTTTCATCTACGCTAGGTTCTTCAAGCGTATGCCTGACGAATCCTAGCGTGGATGAAACGCAGAATATTCTGTGTAGCTTAATTGCCATGTATATTTTTATAACTTACTATATATATATATATATATATATATATATATATATATATATATATATATTCTTCTATAAATTTGTGTTTTTTTTTTGTATTAATATTCATATAAAAAAACCTTTTTTAATTATTTAAAAAGAAAATACAACTTTGTTATATATGGGTCGTGGAATTGCATTCATCCGCAAAAGATCTAGCTAATTTGCATATTGTTTTAAACATTCATTTTAATTAATTTCCTGTTAGTTTTTTTTTTTTCGGTTTTCTCATGGGAAGATCATGTTTAGTTAACTATTACGTATAATTATATTCATGCAGACGTTCTACATGATTTATACTTGCATAATATGTGTATAATAAGGTTATAGAAAACATACACCTATTTCTCTATATATTTATGTATATTTGTTTAAAAAAATTGTCTACCAAACTCCTCTGTCAAGTTTTTATCTACAAACATGAAACTTAATATATAGAATATTCGAACCCATAGAATACTTAATATTTAGGTTTTAGCCGGGGAAAGTCGGTGCAAAAGTGTAAAAATTAAAAAATTGAAATTCGAACGACATTACGAATACGCATGCGTAACGCAATAGCTATTAGTTCATATTTTAATTTTTAGCCTTGCAGCAAACATGTCTTTATAGCAACGTCAAAGGAAAAAGTAAATAGTAAGCTGTTTAAGTTTCGATTCCCGGTGGTGGCGTATGAACATTTATTTTTAAATTTAAGATCATTACTATATATTGGGCCCAATATAATATAATAATACATAAGAACTTTTCATTAATCAAAATATCATATTCAAGCATATTTTACGACTAGGCAATGCTATTTAAAAATAACACCCCCCCACACACACGCACACGCATATATATATATATATATATATATATATATATATATATATATATATATATATATATATATATATATATAGTAAGTTATAAAATATATATGGCGTTTAAGCTACACTGAATATTCCGCGTTTCATACTCTCTAGGATTCTTCAGGCTTATTTTAGTCAAATGATTTCCGTCCGCTACAAAATGAATTTGTACGTGTCTCACTTATTCATACATATCTCATTTTAACATAATTATATTTTATACTATATATATATGTTTTTTTTTATTTTTTATTACCGTTTTATCTGTTTGGCCAAAGGGTAATAAAAAAAACAAAACAAACCCACATATTTGCTCTGCACTAGTATTGAGCACTGTCCTCAAGTTTTTACTAATTACCAGTTTTACTATATATATATATATATATATATATATATATATATATATATGTGTGTGTGTGTGTGTGTGTGTGTGTGTGTGTGCGTGTGTGTATCGAAGGAATGTCTCAGCAATAACTGTGTTAGAGAAAATGCCTATAATTACATATAGTGCATTTGCTTAAAACAAAGGAAACGTGTATATCTCTTTCTATCTGTATCTATCTATCTATCTATCTATCTATGTGTATATATATATATATATATGTATATATAATCTTATTTCAACGGATGTTTCTCTGCATAGATCTATTGATTAAGAAAGCATGCTTATACAGCCTACTTTTAAGCTGGCATAAAATCAAACACACACACACATATATATACATATATATATATATATATATATATATATATATATATGTATGTTTGATTTTATGCCAGCTTAAAAGTAGGTTGTATAAGTATACGTTGTTAGTCAATATATCTATGTAGAGGAACATTCGATGCAATAAGATTATTGGAAGAAATGCATGAAAAATCTGCTGCTTTTGCATTTCTATTCAGAGAGATATTCGAAATCTACCATCAAAATCAATTCTAAATTTGAGAAGATGAAAACCGATTGCTTGTTTGCCAGAATTTTTCGTATAATCATGTGAAACGCCGACAGTATGAAATAAAATCTACACGCGTTGCGAGGAAATGTTTTCGATAAGATAGCGTATTAACACCATTCAACTCCATATGTAGTTGTTCATATCACATCTCCCCTACCGATCATGCTTTCCATCAATCCTTAATTATCTGTTATGATGATTTTGTAAGGCCCAGTAAGCATGTTTCGATGTTTTTAATATAATGTGAAAAACTATATACATACATATCAGTCAATCTCTCTCTCTCTAATATATATATATATATATATATATATATATATAAGGGAGTAGTCACCAACAATGTGTATCTTTTAACATTATTTTATTATTCCGTGTCTTGGTTTTTCATTGAGAATTATGTTTGGATCATTGTAATAATGTTTTTAAGTCATTTAAATCGTTTTTACGCACGTTTCAGACGGTCTGTGATGCGTCCTCGTCAGAAATTATTTTCAAATGTGTTGGAAATGTAAAAATGGCGATTTTCGTAGTTAATTTGAAGTTTTTCCAAGGGGTGGAGGCTTGTAAGTGTTTATTATTCATTGGTATGCTCAATTTTTATTGCTCTTTTATTGGGCTTGTCCAGGGAGACGTTGACCTGGCTGTAGTCGCTATCTCTTTCTGCTAATGGTTTTTCTTTCCCTTTAGGGTGGGGTAGGGTGTGTGTGTGTGTGTGTGTGTGTGTGTGTGTGTGTGTGTGTGTGTGTGCATGTGTGTTTATGTGTGTGTGTGTGTGTCGATATCGAAGGTACCTTGTGATATTTTTTTGTTTTTGTTTTCTACACTCATTCAACATCCTACCACAAAATGAGTGTGTGCTTAATAGATCGCCTGGACTTTAAAGGGTCGAATAAGGGACAAATTAGGAAGGGGGTATGAAGTCCCTAAAATATATTTATACAACGAATTTAAAAAAATGTTAGACGCATATAAAGTGTATTCTTTACTTATTAATTGCTGAAAAAATTATATTGATTAGATAATTACCTGATATTTTGGTAAAATTTTAAAGACAGGCTCCGTTAAAAAAATCAAAAACACTCCATAAATTTGGCGGTCACTATATATATATATATATATATATATATATATATATATATATACAGAGATTGCGGGTGATTAAATGACTTACTGACTACATTATTTTTAAACGAATGATAAAAAAAATAAAAGTTAAACAAGAGCTTTATATAGTTATAAAGATTAAAATCTTCCAAAACTCGTTCTCTCTCTCTCTCTCTCTCTCTCTCTCTCTCTCATATATATATATATATATATATATATATATATATATATATATATATATATATATAGTAATTTATAAAATATATATGGCGATTAAGCTACACTGAATATTCTGCGTTTCATCCAACTATAGGATTCGTCAGGCTTATGCGCGAATTCTGTCGTTGCTTCTTGTTTTTATATATGTTGAGGATTTCTAGTCGGCACATCAGCTTTCTAGTATTCACTGCGCCCCTTCCTACCAGCCAATGGGTATGCATTTTATCAAACAACGGATCTGTTTTAGAACTAGGTTAGTGGGTTTAGGTGGTTGTTCTCCTTTTTTTTTATAAATATACCTATGTGCACACAACAATGCACATACATATACATATATACATATATATATATATATATACATATATGTATGTGATCGTTTATGTATATTCATGTTTATTTAATTTATTTATTTGTTTTTTTTCCTATTGTTATTGTTAGTTTTAAAGCTATTTTGTATCGCTATCCTAGAGTAAGTTTTATTTTGTGAACACAGTTGTTTGCTATTTCCTGCCTACAGTTTAATAGATTTTGAGGTTCTTTAAAGTACAGGTTAAAAACATTTTCCTGGAGGCATAATTTACATGGGTCGTCTAAATGTCTGCATGTGGTAGCTTGTCTCATTATTTTCCATTCGACTACCGGCGAATGTCCGCTTTCTTTGAGTTCCCAGTATTTATTCGCTAGTGTTGTTTTTATACGGTGTTTTTTTTTATTTTTGAATGTGCTTTTGTGGTCATAGTATCGGGTTTTGAAATCTAAGGAAGTCATGCCTATGTAATTTTTCTTCTTATTCGGGTTTTCTTTCGAAAATATTGTTGCTTGATAAACTACGCTTTTTGTTAGACATTTATTTTGGACTGGGCAAAGTGTGCGGTGTCTACAATTGCATTTATCTTTGATTGAGATTGCCGGACTGACTTCCTCATCTTGGTTGTTATTGTCACAACGTTTCGGCCGTTTTGCCCTCCGGCCTTCGTCAGGTGAACGGTTTGTTAGGAGTCTTGAACCCAACCCTTTATTATTATTACGGGGGTACCGTGTTCGGACTCCAGCTAGGCTTTGGGACATAGTTGCTGATTCTCTGTTTTTCAATGTTACTTTTTCACTGCCTTCGTTCAGGATTGAACTCAGCACCTTTGGGTAACTGTAAACTTTGATACAACGTCTAGGACCACTCGGCCATATGTCACTAGGTTCGAGACTCCTAACAAACCGTTCACCTGACGAAGGCCGGAGGGCAAAACGGCCGAAACGTTGTGACAATAACAACCAAGATGAGGAAGTCAGTCCGACAATCTCAATCAATGAAAACAACTCATCTCAAAAATACAGACAATTACTGCATTTATCTTGTTCGTTATTAGTATTTTAATTTATGGTATGGTTATTCTTGTCCGGGGTTGGTTTGTTATTATTATTATTATTATTATTATTATTATTATTATTATTATTATTTCTGCTAGTGTTGGTTTTATTTCTGTCATGGTGTCTACTTTTTTTATTGTTTATTTTGTTGTTGTTTACATTGTTTTCATTTAGTATTTTGTTATTATGTGCCTTAATTATCATATCTAAATTTTCGCAACAACTGTAAGATAACTTCAAGGTATTTTTATTGAAGATTTTGTGTAAGGGGTTGGTTGCGGGAAAGTGTTTTTCAATAAGATCTAGAAATTTCTTGCCAAGTTTTGTTTTTAACATTTAATCTTATGGGGCCGTATACCAAATTATAGTTCTTTTTCTTCTGTTTTTAATTTTATTATAGTTGTTCGTGTTTTGTTGCTTATATTTGATATCGATATTTTTGTATCCACTATTTTTTAGGGTTGTTTCGTAAATATTGGATGACCTGTTAAATGCATTTTCGTCGTTTGAGTTATTACTGAGTCTACTTACGATCGAGTTAAGAATATGTTTTATAATTGATGGTGGGTGGTTGGACTTAGGGTTTACGTAAATTGGAGTAGCGTTATCTTTTAAGTATGGTTCATATGTGTTTTTATCTAAGTTTAACGTGACGTCCAGGAAGTTTGTTATTTTTATGTTAGCTGATATGTCCGCTTTTAGGCCTAATTTTTTCATTTCTTTGTGTATGATTTTCTTAAAGTTTTCTCCCTTGACTTTGTTGGAGTTTTTTATTATAGCTAGTCCGTCATCTCTATATAGGCCGATATCCGTAGTATCGAATATGCTTGTGAGGGTATATAGAATGAATAATCCCACAAGATCTGATGCCTCTGCAGAGTCTCTGGCACCCATCGCCAAATCGAATGAATTTTTCATTTTATTTTTTATCCATTGGTTATTGTTATTTATTAGAACTGATTTTCTACATTTTTTAATTATGTTGATTTCTTCTGAGGATATATCAGTGTATACCTCGGCAAATTCTAGGGCAATGGTAAAAAGTTCTTCGGATATGGAGGGATAAAAGTCTATGATGTCAAACTGTATGAACGTACATTTATCTTTGTTTTCTATATTTTTAAACCAGGTGATTGCTTCGGTAGTATTTGCCCACTGGTTTAGTTCTAGGTCCTGTTTGATTTGTTTGTTTACTCTAGAAAGTATAGTTTTGCTAATTCTACCTATTTCTGGTTTAGTTGGGTTTATCAGGCGGGTGCTGTGATTATTATTAAAGTCCCATTTGTGGTCTTTAAGCAGAATGTATGACTCTCTAGGTTTCAATTTGCCAACTTTATCGCTAATTTTTAGTTTATCCGTAATTTGTTTACTTTCAGTATTTATTATATCTATGTAATCGCATTTGTTTGTGTCTAGTTTTTTGTAGTTTTTTGTAATGTTTTCTGTGATTAGTTTGTTATATTCTTGCTTATCTATGTTATAAAAGTTTCTTGTTTTATCTGCTTTTACAAAGATTTTATTAGAGTTGTTTATGTTTCTAACGATTTTGTGTAGTTTCCGTTGGAAATTGTTAGGTTGATTGTGGAATTCTAGGTTTTTAATTACGTTTAAAAGGTCATTTTCAAAGTTTATCAAAAGGTCTACTGTTTTCGCATTTTTAAGGGTTTTAAAACCATAGGATTCTTTTTTGTTTATGTTTTCATTTTTAAGGAAGAAATTTGCTCGCCATCGCATTCTGCGTATTAGTTCATCTGTTTTTGGGATTAATTTAATAATATAGCTATGCTTGCTGGGTGTGGGGATGTTTTTTAGCGATGTTTCGAAATTAACTCTTTCCATATCTATTTTTAATGTGGTGAAATAAATTCTTTTGAAAGTGCTCGACTGTTTTAGGAGCAAAGTATAACTACTTCATTTATTCGCATAAATTTAATATATGAAAGTATAGATTTATGCGTGAACTTTAAGTATTTACTTCAAAAGTGCTCAATACGTAGGTAGAGCTAGTTAGTACATATGCACATAGGTATATTTATAAAAAAAAAGGAGAACGACCACCTAAACCCACTAACCTAGTTCTAAAACAGATCCTTTGTTTGATAAAATGCATACCCATTGGCTGGTAGGAAGGGGCGCGGTGGATACTAGAAAGCTGATTGGCCAACTAGAAATCCTCAACATATATAAAAACAAGAAGCAACGACAGAATTCGCGCATAAGCCTGACGAATCCTATAGTTGGATGAAACGCAGAATATTCAGTGTAGCTTAATCGCCATATATATTTTATAAATTACTAACTAGCTCTACCTACGTATTGAGCACTTTTGAAGTAAATACTTAAAGTTTACGCATAAATCTATACTTTCATATATTAAATTTATGCGAATAAATGAAGTAGTTATATATATATACATATATGTATAGAGAGAGATAGAGAGAGAGTGAGAGAGAGAGAGAAAGAGAGAGATAACATTAACTTTAAAAAGTAAGTTTACAACGAAAACAACACTAAACTGATTTAGTAGTTACTATTCATTTGTTTGGAGTACTACATTTTTGTTTGGACTAAACCTCCAACAATCAAAGTTGATATAATCGATGTTTGTATGGCCGCATATTTTGTTTTCCTCTACATTTCTTTATGATTTTTTTTTACACAAATCCTCTTCTGCTCAGTGTTTTTTTGTCTTTGAAGTTTTTGTTATATTTTTCCTCTTTTTCCTAACTTTTCCATTTCTGATCTAAACTCTATTTAAAATCGGTGTTGTCTGCTTTATCCATACTTTTGTATAATGTCCATATTTTACTGTTCTGATGAGAAGAAGTTAGCGTTGAAATGTCATGAGCTTATAAGGTTTTCCCTCTTGTCCCTTTGTCTTTACCTTAGCTGTTTTTTTTTACCTTATTGACATGATAATATATTCAATTCTGATGGGGAGATTCTAAAATTTTTTCCTAATTCCGATACAATTACCGATTCCGATTCTTTTTATTTTAAAATTTCGTAACATTTAATTTAATATTTAATGATTTTAAAAATGTTCAAACGATTCTACCCCATCCCCTTATATAATGCCCGCATATATTTTGCAAAACGTAAAAATACGCTTACGGGAGAGGTGTATATTACAAAAGGAGATCTTTCTAAATATTTTTCTCTATTTTTTTTTCCTTATAGTTAATTGGCAATTTCGGGACGATATTGCTTTCCTTTCCAAACAAATCTTATTTGCATTTGGTCGTCATTAATGCCATTTGAAATTTTCAGAAACAATTAAAAAGAATCAACGATTGGCATGCAAAATGACAAAAGAGTTTCGGAACAGAATAGTTAACAAAACCAATCCCATGTAAAAAAAAATCACCACTTTTAAAAGCCCGGAGGCCACTCGAGGATAAGGTTAATTGGTATGCATTAGTCGATGTGATTATAGCGTAGTAAACATAAGTAGTGGGAATTTTATAAATTAGATTACTTAGGGGGACGGTTCATCAAGAACTTGTTTACATTGGACTTGAAGACAATCAGATTGTAGTAAGGTGGAAAGCAGGCAATCGGGAGAAAGTTCCACAGGCATGCAGTTCTAAGAAAGAAGCTTTGTTCATGGAATCTGCATTTAGGTTTAGGCACAGATAATTTATTTATTATTGAGTGTGGGAAATTATTGATAGTGGTTTGGGCTATACGAGTGTGTTTTGTGAAAGTTTGGCGAAGGGGGGACCATAGATTGAAGCTCAGCTGAGCATTTGCCATGAAAATAACGATAAAGCAGAGACAGGCTCGCAACGTCTCTTCTGTGAGAAAAGGATTGCAGGGCAAAGAAAAGGGCATCCCCCACTAAGCTACGAAGTCTATTTTGAACTCTGTCTACATAATGATGTTACTATTAAGAAAAAAAACATTCTTAACATTGTGAGGAGTAACTATTAACACTTCTCTACCTTACCACTATGGAGAAATGATGTTTTTCTCGCAATAATAAAGATTTGGCCCACTAGATTACGTGATTGTAAAGAAAAAAAATAATAATCACAATAGTGATGATGATGATGATGATGATGATGATCTCAATAATTATAGCAATAATGATAATAATAATAATAATAATAATAACAATAGTAATAACGCTAATATTAATAATAATAATAATAATAATAATAATAATAATAATAATAATAATAAGTTAACACCTTTAGCTAAATTACTCACCAAAAATGAGATTCTACTTTTTTTAAAGATGATTACGTAGTGAAAAAAAACCCAATTATTTTAGAATTTCGAGTAGAAAAGCAGTTTCGCAAATAAATTTAACGTAAACTTAAATTTAACGTAAAATTTAATGTAAAATGATTAATTGTATAATTCTAACACGTTTTACATTGTTTGACTGCTATTACGAGAGCCGCGGTAGCCGAGGCTGTTAAAATGTTACACTAGAAGAGTTGCCCCCTTCTCATCTAAGTAAGAAGGCAGACTAGATAAGTGAAAATGATTTTAGGGAATGGCTAGAATCGAACGCTGTAGGCAAGTGGATAATTGAAATCCTAGGAATGCAGTCCATTGTTAATTCGTTTTTTAAATAAGTAAATATTATTTATGTCGGAAAAAAAGCGATTGTCCATTCTTTTAGAATGGCGAGGCATTAAATATGTCAGTTAACAGAATGGACAATGCGAGTTTATAAATTAAAAAAAAATAGGTTAGATATTGAACAATTAACATTGGAAATTCTTTGGTGTATGGACAGACATATGTAGAAAACGTGATATAGCCACGTTGGTTGATCTAAGGTCTCTGACGTCACAAATAAAACAATTTCTCAAGATATTGAATCAGAGCGTTCGAAGTTAGAGAGAATTAGAGAAGACTAAACTCACACACAGTGATAGAGTCAGTTGGAGACTGGGAGCCCCTTAGAGGCGAAATTGGAGAAGAGTAGACCATGTAGTCATACAAGTTTGAATTCCTGACATCATCAATCGGCCAACAGATGAATAAAGAATTCATTTAATATTTTGTAACTCGTCTTCGTGTCGTCCTTACAACCGAAAAGTCATCATTTTTGTATAATTCCCTCCTCAAGTAATGTATCTCCTCTCTGTGTTAAGAAGAACTGTATAAATGTCTCAGCTCCGTAATAATAATATGAAGTCCCCAAGAATCGTCACAATTGTCGTCGTGATGTAAATGTATATATAAATGTCATTATCATCCTGTTCTGAGTCCCTCCGATTATACATATCTCCAATAAGTACTCCCTATGCAACAAAAGCAGCGGGGCTATTGAGAATGATGCATGGCTCAATACTCGAAAAAAATACTGGTAAAACGTAACATTTTCGCTCGATTGTTGCTTGTTTCTACCAGCGTTTGTTTAATTTTCGATTTTTAGCGATTTTCAAGCGTCCTTGCGAAGCGCTCATGTACAGCCATTGACAGAGTGAAGACTCCGTTTGTTTTGAGCATGCTTTAAAATAAATTTAAACACAAAGAAACGTATGTAATCAAATGACAACCTTTCACTTGAAAACATTTATCCTTTGCATATTTGTTTTTCATCTCTTTCTTCTTCCTCTTAGTTACGGTAATAAATGCTCGAATCTCATTCTTTTTTGGGGAAAATATATGATTTTCTTCTAATCGAAAAACTTCTAAAGATGTTTATCTATATTTTTCACTTGTGTCCAAAGCAAAGGAGTGCCATAAACATTAATTATTTCAGAAGACGATGGCAGACAACGGCAATTTCTAAACGGCGCCAACGAAAATTAAAAACCTTTTTAAGAACATTTTATTTTTTTTAATATAAATATGAACTGCTCGAAATATTTAGCAAATTTATGCTTAAAAGTTGGCAAATGGATGTTTTACAGTAATGTACTTATAAATAAAATATATAAATATATAGTCATCCACATACAGTACTGTTTCGTTGTATCAAAATTCAGCCGTGCGGCGAGACTAGCACCTTTTCCATATTCCGAGAATTGAGTGTACAACTATCGCGTTGATGATCGGCAGTTCTACCCATCAGCCCATGGGATTGCTGCTCGCAAATGACCTCTACACATTTCCATTTAAATAAACACTCGCCCACCGCTTTTATATATACACACATACACCTTCAGAGACACATATACACACACTTTCAGAGACACACATACACACACATATATATATATATATATATATATATATATATATATATATGTATATGTATAAGGAATGAAAAAATACCAGCGGTGGTCGACGTTATGTTTTGAGAAAAATAGAAAACCGAATGAAATTATTAAAAAAATCAACGTTTCGTCCTTATCCTGAAGATGTCCTCTGAAATAAGGACGAAACGTTGATTTTTTAATAATTTCAGTCGGTTTTTCTATTTTTCTCAAAACATATATATATATATATATATATATATATATATATATATATATATATACGTGTGTGTGTGTGTGTGTGTGTAAATTTGTGTACATATATGTGTGCTTAGGTATCAATAAAAGAACAAATAAGTTCAAGATAAAACGAGAGTAACTGTCAATAATCATGGAGTAATTGCTCTATGTAAAACTTGAAGAACTATATATGCCTTCGGGTTTGTTAAAAGTATTTACGTCGACAAGACTCCAGTGCCATAAGTTCGTGGAAGTATTACTACTACCTAACACACGTTTGAAAGAACTAACGAGTAATTTCCTTCTTTATGTTCTAATTAATTTGTTTTTCTTGCGTATATATGTAACCTCTATGCTTACTCAAATGAAACAAGTATTCTTTAAATACCTATTTCCTGAAACTAATTTCAAATAGGTTTAGGACGTAAGGCTACAACGCTTGACTATCTGTTTTTCTTTCTTATTGAAATATGAAAAAGAACATATGACTTTCTTAAGCAGGGCTAAATAACACAAATATAAACCATGCAATAAATTTAAGATAATTTCTTGATTGACATTAAAAAAAAAACATTTTAAATAAAACTTGGAAGAATTTTACTACAAGTAGTGTTGTGCATCCATTTCAGAAAAGCATACACGCAATCAACTTTATAAAATGATGCTCATTGTTTAAACTATTTAAAAAAACATTTTCCACGATTCCCAATTCCGATTTCAAAAGGATTTCTCCTTATTTAGGTTTGCATTTGCGTACAAAATAAATCAATCAAAATCATCAAATATGGATGAACTATCGATTACGGATCCAAAATGGCTTTTACTCTTCAGTTTTCATCGATCATTTCTGTAGAGACGGAAATTAATACTTATTTACACGAGTGAGAACGGATCACTATGATTATTTATTCACTAGTTATTACCCGACCCATGGCAAGCGAGCGATTCTTGCTAAAAAAAATTGTGTTCGCCGCGTTTGTGTGACAACAAATATCTCCAGATTTCTAATATTCCTCGCTTCTTCTGATTACTGTTGCAAATATGTTTGCGCTATCAGAACAGCAGTTTACGATTTGTTTCTTGTTGATAACGATCAATGGGTTTATCTGGAATTAAAGCTGTAATAAATGTCCGCATGATTGCAGTAACTTTTTTCTTTCCAATGATGATCTGGCTGGGGTTCCTCTCTAAGGGTTTTGTTGACAATGCGTGCTGAATTGAACGTCATGCTAGACGATGTAGCAATGGCACTACACGTGCGCGACTGAACTCAAACCTAGGTCTGTATTCATTTGCATGCGCGCAAGCCTCGTATGACATAAAATACAGTGACTTTTTTTACGTAGGTAGTATTTGCTTCAGATCTAGCCTTCAAGCTTGCATTGCGTTTTTGTATCTGTTTTGGTAGCAGCTTTTAATATTTCTATCCTTCCAATTCGTTCCAGACTTTTTTTTAAATGTTAGCTGCCTATGGTGTTACTAGTGCATCTCTTATTATGCGTGTGGTGACAATTTTTGTGGTTTGTCTCCCTCTCTCCTTCGGATCCAAAGCAAACATTGTCGAAATTGCCTTTTCCCTGTTAGGTGTAACATAGTTTGTGTCCTGTGCAGTTTTAGGCGATCCACCAATCCAGACTTTACTTTCTCCCTTGGAGAAATAATTAGTTCATTGGTAATCACATGATGCGCCTTTCGATGAATTTTGACGGGACTAAACAGGCATTTTTTTTCAAGTCCTAATGCTCACCATCTAATGTGTTAGCTTTCCGAATCCTATTTTTCGACCCTTATGTCACATCATCCAAGCATTGGAAGCAGATGCATAAGTTATTTGGATCGCCTGAGTAGGGTCTGTACTTCTTTTAAACTCTTCCACCATTAGTATTAAATTAAATTCCAGTTTTATGTCGTCTTTTTTAACGTGTAAAACAAAACAATTTCGACTTTTTGCATTTCATTTCTTTGAGTATTGTCATGATAAAAAGAACGGTTGGAATAGACAAACTCCCCATGTTAACGGATTTAGGAATTGACACCACCAACCTTCCTATCTTAAAAACGGCGTTCGGAATAGACACGCCTAAAATCTCCATGTAAAGAACGGCTTTCAGAGATAAACCCTCTTTTTATTGAGGGAGTGTGGAAAAAATCCCCAAAATAAACCCTGATAATCGGTGTTAGCATAATCGATAGGAGAGATAGGAGAGAAAAAGATTTGTTTATCACGCATGCGTACAAATCTGTCAGCCAGTGAAGTACATTTTATGATACAGGTCTTTATATCTCGATAAGTACTTGTCTCCGCAAAATTTGAATGAGATTTTCTTAATCAGCATAGTAAAAAAGTTATAGAAGTAGTCATTCTAAAGAAAATTGTGAAGGTGGACCTAATGTTTAAATCTTATCTTAACTTAACGTGTGCGCAATGTCAAGAATCAGTTCGGAAAAGACATTTCAGTAAATTAATTCCCCATGTAATGAAATTGACTGTAAAAATGTAGCGTAGGTAATCAGTGTGAAAAATTGGAAATTGTGACTAAAACCGGACCCTTACTTTCAAACACGTGTGCAGGTCTGTCAATTGATGTATGGAAGAAAAATGGTAAATACCTAAACAGTTTGACGAAAGATATAAAATATCAACTAAAATAAACATAGTTATTTGAAGAGATATGCGCTAAAAAACTAAAATCTAAATTTCTAAAGTAACATTGCGTATTTCTGAATATATTTTATATTACGATATTAAATATAAAAATAGTTAAACAGTTTTAAAATAGGAAGAATTTATACAGCGAGATACAAACCAAGCGAGAAAATAGACAAATGTTTGTTGTTTTGTCTTCGAACCGAGTGATATATATATATATATATATATATATATATATATATATACAGAGAGAAAGAGAGAGAGAGAGGGGGGAGATAGAGCAAGGTTTGGAAAGAATATATACAGCGAGAGAATCTAGTAGTAGATCGCGCAGGTTTAAATAAAGTATGTATAAATGAATTTACAAAAACAAACATAATTATGTTGGAAAAAATATAATTAATTACTGAAACAAATATACAAAGAAAGCGAGCGAGCAATGGGTAAAAGTAGGTATCAAAAAAGAGAGCGATAGATAGATAGATAGAGTGAGAGAGAGAGAGAGAGTTGGGAAGAAAATAGACAGCGAGAGAAACAAGTGGATCTCGCAGGTTAAAATAAAGTATATATAAATGAATTGCCTAAAAAAACTTAACTATGTTTGAAAAAATATAATTAATTACTGAAACAAATGTACGAAATGAGCGAGCGAGTAATTTACACATAGCACAAAAGTAGGTATAATTTCGTCGGCATGTTTGAATCGTCACTAGCGTTCGTTTAGCATGCTAATACCGTTATTTCGGAATATAGGAAATGTCAGAGCCCATCCAATCCGAATGAGCAGAATTAGTTGGATGAGACTTTTTTTATTTTTTGTAACGAAAAAGGTAAGGATTATGTTATGTAAATGAGGTTACGATCCAGTACAAGAGGTGCAACCCCATATCTGTCCTAAGTGCAGAATCTCCGGTAATTACTAGGAGCCGTAAGAGGACTTGTTATTTAGAGGGGAAAATAGGAACTACTTCTTCTAAAGATGGTTGCGATTGTGATGATGATGCTCCGAAGATGTAATGTAGGATTTTATTATAACAACTAAATGTGTCTAAAATGACGTTTTAAGTTACAGAAGATAGTCTAGTCATTAAAAAAATTGTATATGGCATCTGTTGTTGCAAACCCACAGTAAGTTAGTCCAGAGAGGAATTTCTGCGATCAAAATATTATATATATAAATAATAATAATAATAATAATAATAATAATAATAATAATAATAATAATAATTAAATACCTACAGACACTAGTGTTTCATCCTTTCGGGAATCTTCAGTTCAGGGTGTCACGATTAATACCAGTCGAACGATTTGAACCCCGCAACACGAAACATCTCTGACTCGATTAGCGGAGACTTAATCCATTCGGCTACTATTAACCGCGTGAAATAACGTTGAATTTGAACATCTTAATTTTAAATGTTCATTTACGTCACTCAGACAGTGATCTAATCGTTATACGATGATCTATGCATAAGAGCTAAATTGACTGACTTTAATTCAACTGAAAGTGCTCAACGATAAGAAACGAATTTCTTAAAGGGGCTGTCATATATATATATATATATATATATATATATATATATATATATATATATATATAGCTGCATCATGTTTGTATTAAAATATGATTTTCATAGCATTTATTCGGAAACAATTATCTATTTACGTTAGACTTATATAAAACTGCATATTTGATTATAAAGTTAGCTGCAAACTTTGCATCTTAATATAATTTGTTTACAATTTTACACATTTCCAACACTTTTTTAAACCCATATTTTTTATTGCTTCCATAGCTATATAAAAATGACTTTTACATTTCTTTCTATGAAGCCCTGTTAATTAGTTGTCATTATTTCCAGCTGTGATCGTAATACTTAATGGCGTCATATTTGGGGAACAAATAGAATCTCTCTTGAGTATGATATGAAATTACACCCGGAAGTACACGCAAGGATAACGGTTAAGCAGGTAAAGGTCTTTGCCTTTATTGGTTCCTATAAGCAGAGATACTGTATGGGATTTTCAATTTCATTTTTACTGTACTGGAATTAAAGAGGAGTAATTCAACGGGAGAGGAAATAATTGTGGGTACGTTGTTAACGATACGAACACAACATGGGGGTGCCAAGTTCGAATCCATTTTGTTCCACAAAAAGCACCTACAATTAGGGATGTTCACAAACCTCATGTGGCTTCCCTTGTAAGTGCCTAATATCTTTCTAAAAATAATTTATCTAGAAAGGCAATTTTAACATCAGAATCATTTGATCAAAAACTAAATAAATTAATTAATGAGATAGATCGTTGCTGGAAACTCTATATTAATTTCATAAATTTAATAATTTAATTTGGTGTTTCATAATTGTCTATAATCTTGTATTGACAATACCGATTTTCAGGAAACCAACGAGAAAAGACTATGCACCAAATTATCTGTTTGATATGAGCCTCGCCGATGTTTTTTCTTAGTGTCTATTAAAAGAACATATCACTTAACATATGATAGAATTCGCTAAATCAGAGCTTCAAACTTTCTCGTGTTCTTTTGGGAAATGCAATTTAATAACACAGAAGGTGTTAACTCCATATTCTGCCATTTTGAATTACTCCAATGTGTATTATTCTCTCTACTAAAGCTAGACTGTGAAAATATTCTTTGATATTTACAACATAAAATTGTATTTTCTCTCTGAATAGCTTCAAAAGTTTGCTTTATGGCAGTTTCCTCTATAGAAAAGATGTTTTGTTCTTTGCACAGACGTGGTATTAATGTATTGTACATATTGCATGATATTTAATATAGTTCTTCTTATGACATTAGTATTTTAAAAGAATGGGTGGACTGAGCCTGTTAAAGATATGCGTTGACACACCTAAATGAATGCCGTCTCTTAAGAAGATTTTACGTAAAGTAGGTTCTCTTTATTGTGTTAAACACTTTCTTACACATGAGGTCGATCTCTATCTGTGTATATCTATGATCAGACGAGTTATGAAGGATTGTTATCCTATTTGGGCCGGTGGATCTCTCTCTTTCTCTCTATCTCTCTCTCTCTCTCTCTCATTTGAGGGGTTTGATAAGCTGCAGAAATGTATCTGCATTTTAATTGGCTGCAGGCTGTCCTGCTCTCTACAACCTCTATTTCACAGACGTGATGTTGCTAGTCTCAGTCTTTTCTCTAATTACTACTATGGCACGTGTTCTTCATAATTGTAAGACGTATTCGCTGATATATTATTGAATTTATTTGAAATTTTCGGAGATGAGTAATTTGTATGATTTTTATTTAATTATTTGGGCTATTACCCTCATCTAATTGCTGTTTTCACGACATTTCAGTCAATTATTCCTCTGATATTCGTAAGGTTAATCGCGACGGGATAGGAATTATACCTCTGGCCGGTTAGAGGATTAGTTGGCCAACCGTGCTGAGACTATTGAAGGCAGTAATTGCTGTGGGTGTAGTTGGAGGATTCGGCATTTCTATCCATTTGCAGTTAACCTGAGGAAAGCTAGAGGAATAATTGGGTGAAATGTCGTGAGAACAACAACTACAAAATAAGGATAATAGTCCAAATAATTATTCGGTGATGTTTTGTCCCGGATCTTTTAAGTCGTTCGTCCAGTGGTCTCCATCAATTCGCTGATGTTATGCGTCTTAATTAAATAGCTTCCTATTTCAGGATTTCTTTCCAAGAACGGCAGGATGTTGAAATCTATTTCTGTTTACTGTTTCTTCCTACCCATCGCATAAGTATTATCAATACAAAGGTTTAATGGGAATATCCTGTGTTTGCAATAATCATCTTTCGTCCTTGTTAGCTCTTTACTTCAAATGACTTAACGCCTTGTCCGGAGCGATTTCCAAAAAGCAATCTATAAGATACTTCCTTCATATCAAATATTCATATGTTACAGTTTTCCTTCTTTCCAGCTGACTACAATATGGTTGTCTTCAAGTCAAACGTAAATAAGTTCTTGATGAGCCGTTCCACTTGTTAACAAATTTACCGAATTTCCATTACTAACGATTACTATATTGTCCAATTTCTACTGTACACTCTTTAACACTTATCCTCGAGTGGTCTCTTGACCTTGATAAATGGCGAAGCCTATGTAAAAAAGAACATAGTATTCTCGTTATAAACGTGACAGACGGATGGAGATAACTCGTTTCAGAGTTGGATGGGCGTATGTACAAATTATATGTATTTTTAATATAACCGCAAAATAAACCTTTAAAATAAGCATGAAAGATCGATCTATGAATGTATTCATGCATTAAATTTATGCAATTAATAATAGAAATTCTATGTAATCAGTTTTTTTAAATAGTATGACAAAGAGTGACCGATGGATAAACCGACAATACGCGGACAATGCCTATTGTAGAGTTGAATGAGCACACCTTAAAATCTGATTTAAAATTTAAGCATGCCATAGAGATGTCAATTTTATACTAACCTAGATTAGTCGGTAGCTCATATATATATATATATATATATATATATATATATATATATGTGTGTGTGTGTGTGTGTGTGTGTTCATATATGCATATATTCATATGTATATATATATATATATATATATATATGAATATTAGATATATAGAGAGAGACGAATATTGGCTGAAGAGAGCTTGATATGGATACCTTAAACGGTCCTTATTTTCGGGCTTGAAACCGACGGTACTAATGATTTGTCTTATCTAACAACTTTCTGTACACAAAATATAAATACGCTCTTACATTTCGGATATTCCTTTTAATTGAGCACTCTGCTGGATTTCTTTTTCCAAAAAAACTAATCATATATATATATATATATATATATATATATATATATATATATATAGTAGCAAAAGTACCCGTCGTTGACTGGGTTCAAAAGCAGCGTACAGAAAATGGAATTTGATTTATGAAAGTATGATAGGTTATGAAAAGGAAGGGTTGTAAAGTGATAGCTTCGAATTTGGGGGGAGGGTATCAAAACCAAAGCAAAATATGATGAAAGTAAAAATAAAATAGATAAACCCCATAATTTATTATACCATACCTGTTCACACTGAAACACTTATCACAATATTCTGTGGATCTATATTAAAAAAAAACTTGTTAAACTTTGTGACATATTTCCATTCTATGGAGGTCAGACGCGAACGAACACCCCATAATTTTATTATACCATATTTCTTCAAACTGAAACATAATTATTAAAGTATACTTACGTAGATAGATATGAAAAGTCTTTATTAAAGTTTGTTCCTATTTCCATTCTATGGAGACCAGGCGCGAACGCAGACCCCATAATTTTATTATATCATCCCTATTTAAGTTAAAACATACTTATCAAAGTATTCTTATGTACATCTATATCAAAAACCCTTGTAAACTTTTTTTTTAATTTTGAAATTTATTTCCATACTTTGTGCGCGAACGCAGACCCCATAATTTTAATGAACCAACGTTCTGCTAAATCAAACATACCCATTCCTGTGTCGATACATCTTCTATCATTATATGTAATCAGTTTTTTTAAATAGTCAACCATATAGGAGCCTATTCGTGACCAGACACACACACACACACACACACACACACACACGGGCATTCAGCTTTATATTATATATATATATATATATATATATATATATATATATATATAGCAAATAATTTTGAATTAATCTATACATTTAGCAATAAAAATGTATTTTAAAATCAAGCGTGACAGGCAGACTTATATGCATATATACGGATAGTGATTCTTGGACGTGTCTAAATGACATTGAATGTTCATTGAAACTGAATTGTGTCTCTGCTTTTGTGGACATATGAGTGTGTAGTTGTTAGGTGGTAGAAGTTTAGAAAGAGTGAGAGAAAGAATCAGAGTATAGCGAGCGAGTAAATGAGTGTGTGTGAGAGAGAGAGAGAGAGAGAGGGAGAGAGAGGGGGAGAGATAGGTGGGCGGAAGAGAGTTATTCAAAGGAAATATACGTAAAATAATTAAGCCACTGAGCAAAGAATAAATAATAGCATCACATTTCCGTGGATTTCGCATGAATATAAATTCCATTCTTCCATTAAGCAAGAGAAGAACTAAATAACGTCTGACTAAAAGCAACATCTTTTCATAATGCCAATAACTCTCTGGAAAATGAAACAAACTTCTCCCATTTCCAACGCCGCCACGCTGTGTATAAGTCGGTGTCTGGCACGTTGGCCTTTGATGTCTACCTAGATATAATCAATAACCTTAGCGATTATGCAAGCAAAACGGAAATACGCGAAGTTCAACTCTGTTATGTTATTTTACAAACTACGGACAAATGGGCGGACGATTTGCGGAAAAAACATTTTCTTGGTGAAAAACTGCAAACAAAACGTATAATTTAGTTTCTCCTATTGAGTAATAAGGCTCCTAGCGCAGAAACGTGCACCTATATGTTCACAGACAGACAGACAAACAGACAGACGACACACACAGACACACACACACACACACACATATATATATATTTAGTAGAAATAGTAATTAATAAAAACCTGAAGAAAGTGCTCAATACTGTTGTAGAGCAAATATGCGTTTTATTTTTTATTACCGTATTTTTCTGTTAAGTTACATTATTGTTTCAGCTACACGACCGTTTTTTGGCCGTCATGTAGCTTCCTCAGACTTTTTTGTAGCCGAAACAATAATGTAACTTAACAGAAAAATACGGTAATAATAAAAAATAAAACGTATATATATATATATATATATATATATATATATATATCACTCCTCCATTCCCTCTAACCACTTTAACATGCCTGGTTATCTCCCACTCTGCCGTAAGGACTCGGACAGACATATGCATGGGCTTGGAGTCTATATTCGTAACCCCCCCCTGACTAGAGAAATAAAACTAGAATCAGACGACCAGGCCTTTTTGTGCTTCAGACTAAATATGCAACATAATATTAGCTACCTGTATTTTCTCTACCGCTCTCCCTCAACCCAGGACTGCACCCTAATAAACAAAGTCTCTGACAGCATAAATATAGCACTCTCTCGCACAAGTACATGTATTTGGTGACTTCAATGTCCACCACAGTAACTGGCTTGGATTCTCTAATTACACAGACGTAGTTGGTAGCACAATACATAGCTTCTCTATATCCCATTCCCTATCGCAGGCGGTTACATTCCCGACATGTTTCCCAGACCAGCAAGACCAACATGCCTCACTTCTAGATCTATTTCTGACAACAGTTCCGGATGATTTTACAATAAATGCCCACAGCCCACCCAGGAATGCTAATCATGCTGTGATAATAGTACAACTCACCCTAAATTCTTGCCCTAAAACTGAAGACGCACTACTCAAAACGACGAGGTATTACAAAAGGGCTGACAGGGAAGCCATCAGGGAACTCATCAGAGATGCTCCATGGCAAAATATATTTTCTCTCCCAGCTGGACAGTATGCAAATGAGATCACTGAAGTTCAGTTCAAACAGACAGAAGTATATAGAAGCCAGAAATAATTGTAAGAGAGTAATAGCGACAGCTAAGACAGATTACACTGAAACACCAAGAAACGCGTCGAAGCACAGAAATTAGGAACCCGTGATTTTTGCAAAATCTACAACAGTGTAGTAAATAATGGGCAGTCAACGATTCCCCAACTATCAAACAATTATGAGGCTGCTTGCACGGAAACCGACAAGGCTAATCTGCTTGCCAGTCGGTTAGCTTCAACTCCACACTGAATTCGGAACACCACTCCCTCCTCGACTTTCCTTTGCGGACAGACGCCACACTAGACGATTTGAAAATCACCCCTTTTCAGGTGCATGGTGTCACAAAACACCTAGACACCTCAAAAGCATGTGGACCAGATCTCATCCCGGCTGTGCTAATAAAAAAAATGCTCTACTGCGGTTGCTCCTGTTTTCTCCAAATTTTATAATAAATGCCTCAACGAATCTTGCTTTCCCGACTGCTGGAAAACCGCTTCTGTGGTACCAGTCTTCAAGAATTCTGCTGAAGGAACTGACCCACTAAATTATCGCCCCATTAGCCTCCTCCCACTTTTTCGCCAAAATATTTGAGTCATTAGTTAATCAAGCCCTAGTCCAACACCTAACAGCTGCTAAATCCCTGATCGACAAACAATATGGATTCAGGCAAGCCCGTTCAACAGCAGATATCTTTACTGTAGTCTCTGAACGTATATACCATTCACTAGACAAAACAGGGGAGGGAAGAGCGGTAGCCCTTGATATATCTAAGACTTTTGACAGGGTATGACGCGATGGTCTTCTAAGAAAAATTAGATCATATGGAATCACTGAAAGAATACATAATGTAATTAAATCCTTCTTAAGTAAGAGAAAAATCCAAGTTGTCCTCGCCGGTCGTACATCCAAACAATAGGGTATAAATGCGGGAGTACCCCAGGGGTCTATACTTGGACGTTTATTATTCCTGATATTCATAAATGACCTTCCTGATAAAATTGTTTCGGAGATGGGTATATTTGTCGATGACATCACCCTGTATAACAGGCATGAGGGGAAAACAAATGAAAAACTAGAGGGTGACCACCAATCTGTAATGGAGTGGGGGCAAAAATGAATGATCACATTCAATGCTGCCAAGATTTAGCTTGTTTTCTTCAATAACTACAAGAAATCTCTTCTACCACCAATCGCAATCGCCAAGAACACACTGCCTGAATAACGTTTACAGGAAACATGAACTGGAATATATAAATTGAGAGCATTGGCAAGGCTGCTGCACAGAAAGTGGGCTCTCTCTACCGTGCCAGAAAATTACTTACGCCTGAAAGTATCCTGTACCTCTATAAGGCTACCATTCGCCCATGTATGGAGTACTGTTGTCATATTTGGGCCGGTGCATCTGCTGCTTGTCTCTCATTCCTGGACAGTGTTAAAAAAAGATTCGCCAACCTGATAGGTGCTGAACTGTCATCTAGGTTTCAGCCTCTATCCCACCGACGAAATATTGCATCCCTCTGCCTGTTCTACAAGTAGTTTAATGGTGAATGCTCTGACGAACTGCAAACACTTGTACCTCCTCGACATGACTACCCCCGACTAACCCGACAAGCAACTAAGTCCCACTTCTTTACTGTAGAGATCCCTAGGGGTAAGAAAGCCTTTTACTCCAATAGTTTATTCCCCAAAACTGCTAGTCTTTGGAACTCCCTCCAGGATACTGCTTTCCCAACTGTACTGATATGCAGAAGTTCAAGTGTAATGTGAACAAACATCTTTCTACTCATCTCCATTCATAATTATGTCCCTATAGTAGCCCCCTACTTCAAAGTGGCACTTGCCTTGTTTGGGGGGAAGATTGAATAATATATATATATAGGTATTTAATTATTATAGTAAAAAAATAATTATATATATATATATATATATATATATATATATATATATATATATATATATATATATATATAAACACAGTAAACCTCGGGATACAGTGGCCATAGGATGCATTTTTTCAGGTTACGCTGTAGAATACGATGCTGTTCCGGTCCCTGGTTAGGGTATTTGACCCGCCTTACACTGTTTTAATAATGTTATTTAATTATATACGTGTGTATTATATACTGCATTGTATTATATTACTAATTTTCATATGCATTGTATAAAATTTAGCTTACGCCCCACCATACGAGGATTTCAGTTTACAATCCCAAACCCAGAACGAATAAATGCCGTATCTCGGTGTTCTAATATATATATATATATATATATATATATATATATATATATATATATATATATATATATATATATAATTTTTTAATTTTTTATTGAGCCCATAATAAATTTACATTACTGTTTCCATTGGAATTTCACCCCAGGAGATGAGTTAGAGTACCAATTTCATCGGAATTTATAGGTGGACTGAAATTTAAACTTACAGAAATGGATAGAAAGTTATTGGGGGGTATTAAATAGAGAGGGAGGTCGTGTGGTAGTGTGAGGAGGTTTTATAGTAGAATTTCAGTTGTGAAAAGACGCTAAAGAGCTTCTATTAGATACGTTTGAAATAAGTTGAAGTAAGTTTAAATTTCAGTCCACCTATAAATTCCGATGAAATTGGTACTCTACCTCATCTCCTGGGGTGAAAATCCAATGGAAACAGTAATGTAAATTTATTATGGGCTCAATAAAAAATTAAAAAATTATATATCGCTCTATTAACATATCGAGCACTTTTATCGTTTTTTTTTACCTTATTTCCCTTGAAAAGAAATATATATATATATATATATATATATATATATATATATATATATATGTGTGTGTGTGTGTGTGTGTGTGTGTGTGTTTTATTGTTATTTCCATGGGAAGTGCTCGTCCGAGCTCAAACCTCTGGTCCCACTTTCGCCAATCTTCCACGAAAAACACCCGCCTAGCTGAAACCACTGTCAGTAATTTTCCACACTATTTATCTGTGCCTAAATCAAAACACAGGTTCCATGAACAAAGCTTCTTTCTTAGAAATGCACGTCTGTGGAACTCTCTTCCGTTTGCCTGTTTCCCACAAGACTATAAATTGGATGTCTTCAAATCCAACATAAACAAATTCCTGATGAATCGCCCCCTTAAGTAAGACACTTTATCAAATCTCCATTACTAACGATTACTACGATACTATCCCATATAAACATATATATAAAAAAAATATCTATACTAGCAGGGTGCACGGCATTGCCCAATTGTAAAATACGCTTAAATATGATATTTTAATTAATGCAGATTTCTTATTTATTATTAGCAGAAATACCGTAGGTTTTAAGCGTAACATTAAATTCCTCTAAGAAAATAAAGGATAAAAACGAAAATGAACTCAGATACGTGCGTACGAGTATTATGTTTTTTTCTAAATAATTTACTTATAGTAAGTAAAAGAATACTCGAACTGAGATCGAAACCAAAATCTGCCGACAATGAGTCAAATACGATAACCATAGAGTAAACTTGACACGATCTTTAAAAAGTGTTTTCAAACCTAATCATTCTTAACATATGAACGGTTCACGCATGCACATTCCTGAAACAGATAACAAACAGATAAAAATTCGATGACGTCCCACGTACCAATTTTTCGAATTTGACCCCTTACAAACCCCTTTTCCAGGTGAAAACCAATTAAAACATTCTCTACGTGTCTGGATACTATATATACCAAATTTCAAGTTTGTAGATCAACCATTCGTAGAGTATATAAGTTGATAATTGTCTTCACACACACTCATTTTCGCACTAGAAAAAAAATGTTGCTATAAAAATATGTCTCCTCGTGGGTGTTGAAACCAATGAGTTTTGTTGTCGGAAGGGTGCCTGTATACTGAGTAATATGGATGAGTAGTTTTTCTCATGATTTTGCAAACTTTGAAAGATTTCCATTCCGTTGTATAAATATTTTCCTTCGCCATATCATTTTTATGAAAAAAAAAACAAAAAAAAAAAAAACTCTCCAACAGTTTTTTTTCCTAAAACAAATAGCCGTCTCTGATGATTTGTTTTGATATATTTTTACTATCTTCCAAAAACACGTGTAATTAACATATTAAATAAATTACTATGAGTGTGACAAAAATATATCTTCTGGTTTTAGAATCAGTACAAAGGATATATATCGTTTCTCATCGTTGACAACTTTCAGTTGAATTAAAGTCGGTCAATTTAGCTCTTATTTATCGATCATCGTATAACGATTAGATCACTCTGACTGACGTAAATTAACATTTAAGATGTTCAAATTCAACGTTATTTCACGCGGTTAATGGTAGCCGAATTAATACGGTCTCCGCTAATCGAGCCAGAGATGTCTCATGTTCCGGGGTTCGAATCGTTCGACTGGTATTAATCGTGACCTGCACTGAAGATTCCCGAAAGGATAAAACACTGGTGTCTGTAGGTATTTAATTATTATAGTAAAAAAAGTAATTATATATATATATATATATTGTCAGCCTGTTTAAGAACTTAGTTTTTATTGTTGAGCACTCTAAGTTGGAGTAAAAAGTCCGTCACGCGCAGATCATTACGTCATAATCATTTTTGAAAGTCAATTTGGACTTTTTGCTGAGCGATCAAACTCTCAGTTAACGTTTTCGTCAACGATGCTATTTGCTCTGAAGCCATTGTTTTTAATGCACAAATATTAAGTTAACATATACATAAATTTTTGTTCCAAAAACAAAATGCTGACTTTCACAGATTTAGTTACGAAGAAAATGTCAACACTGAGAAATTGTCAGAAAATGCACCGTACAAAATATCAACACTTTTACACATTTCAAGAAATCCTTTTTGTCTTTTTCAAATGTTTTTTTTTTTTACATGGAGTTCACCACTTATCAAGGCCCAATAGTCACTCAGGGATAAGGGTTATTGTGTGTACAGTAATCAAAGGGATAGTGTAGCAATAGTATTGGAGAATTGGTAAGGCGTCATTACTTAGGGGGGGCGGTTAATCAGGAATTTGTTTGTGTTGGACTTGAAGACATCCAGGTTGAAGTCGGGAGGGAAACAGGCAAGCGGAACAGAGTTCCACAGGCGTGCAGTTCTAAGAAAGAAGCTTTGTTATGGTATCTACGTTTAGATTTAGGCACAGATAGGGAGTGGAGAAAATTATTGACGGTGGTTTCAACTAGTCGGGTGGTTTTTGAGAAAGATTGGCGAGGGGGACCAGAGAATGGAACTCAGACGAGCAGAGCACCTGCCATGGAAATAAAACACTAGTACACTTCTTTTTCTTTTTAAATTTTCTTTATGAAAAAAAAACAAACAAAAAAACAGTTCCCACAGTGCATTTTGTTGGTTTTTATCGTGTTAATCAAAACAAAACACATCCGGATCACTTTTCAAAAACGAATTTGTAAAAACGAGATGAAAAATTCTTCTCATGAAAAAAAAAAAACGGGATTTAACTCGTCAATAAGAACATAAAAATAATTTTTACTTGCGTAAATTGGTGAAAGTCATTATTCCTTCGCTTTGTATGAAGTTTTCTCTTCTCAATTGGATGTAAACCTCGAAAAGAAATTTTTTTTTTCAAAATTCCCACGGACACCATGTGCTTTTTTTTTTATTTTAGTTAATAGATTTACTAAGTCCGTATCTCATCTTTATCGTCAATTGATATATCCTGTGGTGGCGATAATATAGGAATAATCAAGAAACAGGGTTCCGTAAAGGAAATAAAGGGATAAATATGTACTGTAGGTTTAAATAAAGAACATATTTTTATCAACATATTTACAGAGAGAGTGTCTCTTCTCATAATCCGGTGACCGGTGACACGGTCCCTTATTTAAAATGTTCCGGTGGTGATTACACATCTAACCATAACAAAAAGTTATTTTGTGTGTGTATCTGTGTGTGTGTGTGTGTGTGTGTGTGTTTTGTGAGTTTTATCCTCAGGTTTAGAAATGGCTGACCCTATCTTTTGCAAATTTAACAGAAAGCTAGTTCATATATGTGGCATTTTTCTGGGATATGTTTAGTACTGAAATTCACGCGATAAGTATTGGAAATCGAAAAGATCTGATCTTAAAAATAGCTTTTCCATATCATAAATGAAAAATAAATGTTCAGCGGGATGGTTCACGTTACACTGGCAAAGGAGAGATTAAGAGTTCAGCAAATCATTTCTCAACCCCCCAGATATATTATTATCTGGAGACATAGCTTAGTTGTACAGGATTCGACAGAAAATCGAATGATTTGTTCAAACCCAGATGTACCTCACCATTTTATGTAATTTGTTTCTTATTAACGTGTTCATTTACACAATTGAAGATGTACCATTTAAAATCGCCGCAAATCAGTTCTTCATTTGCATATTTTAAAACTAAACATGTATCAAGGCGACTTTTCCAAGGCATTCATTTTTTTTTTTTTTTTTATTACCTTTTCACCCTAAACAAGGCACATTGCCACTTTGGTGTGGGGGGGGGGAGCTACTATCAGGGGCAGCAACTACTAGGGCACTATGTTGGGATTTGGGCAGCAAGATGTCGGTTCACGTTGCACTTGAACTTATGCATGTCAGTACAGTTAGGGAAGCAGGAACTTGGAATGGAATTCCAGAGTCTATCGGTTCTGGAGAAGAAACTACTGGAGTAGAAAGATCTTTTACATCTAGTGATCTCTACTATGTGGGAGTGGGATTTAGCTGCCTGTCGGGTTTGTTGAGGGTGTCTACGTTGTGGGGGCACAAGTGTCTGCAGTTCGTCAGAGCATTCACCATTAAATACTTGTAGAACAGGTAGAGGGATGCAACATTTCGTCAATGGGACAGAGACTGAAGCTTAGATGCCAGTTCAGGGCCTATCAGATTGGCGACTCTTTTCTGAACCTTGTTAAGGAGCGAGAGACTAGTAGCAGATGCACCAGCCCAAATGTGACAACAATACTCCATATATGGGCGACTGGTGGCCTTATAGAGGTACAGGATACTTTCAGGTGTCAGTAGTTTTCTAGCACGGTAGAGAGAGCCTACCTTTTTCGCAGCGGCCCTGGCAATGTTTTCGATATAATTGTTCCAATTCATGTTTCCTGTGAACGTTAGGCCAAGCAGTTTGAAAGATGTACTCTCAGATAGGAAGTCACTGCCCATTGCTATTGGTGGCAGAGAAGGTTTCTTGTAATTATTGAAGGAAACCAGTTTAGTCTTGGCAGCATTGAATGTGACCATCCATTTATGTCCCCACTCCACTACAGATGTGATGTCATCATCTAGTGTTTTTGCCATTTCTTTAGATATGTGTTCATTTGTTTTCCTGTCATGCCTTTTTATAGAGTGTAGTGTCATCAGCATATATACCCATCTCAGAGGCAGTTTTGTCGGGGAGGTCATTAATAAATATTAGGAACAATAGAGGTCCAAGGATGGTCCCCTGAGGCACACCCGCATTTATATCACACTGTTTAGATGTACGACCATCGAGGACAGCCTGGAATTTTCTCTTATCTAAGAAGGATTTATTTGTGTTAAGTATTCTACCAGTGATACCGTATGATTTAATTTTCCTGAGGAGACCCTTGTGCCATACCCTGCCAAAAGCCTTAGATATATCTAGAGCTACCGCTCTGCCCTCCCCCGCTTTCTCCAGTGAATGGTATATACGTTCAGAGATTACAGTGAGGATGTCAGCTGTGGAACGGGCTTGTCTAAATCCATATTGTTTGTCAGTCAGAAGTTTAAGGTGCCGGACTAGAGCATGGTTAATTATGGACTCAAATATTTTGGCAAAAAGTGGGAGGAGGCTAATGGGGCGATAATTTGATGGGTCGGTTCTTTCGCCAGAATTCTTGAATATTGGTACCACAGAAGCAGTTTTCCAACAGCCCGGAAAGCAAGCTTAATTAAGGCATTTGTTGTAGAGTTTGGAGAGAACTGGAGCTACTTCGGCTGAGCATTTTTTTAATAGCACAGCTGGGATGAGATCAGGTCCACATGCTTTTGCAGTGTCAATGTTTTTTATGATAGCGTGTACCTGAGCAGGGGTGAATTTTAGATCGTCTAGCGTGGCGTCTGTCCGCAAAGGAAAGTCAGGCAGGGGGTGGTTGGTAGGGTCCAGTGTGGAGTTCGAAGCAAATCTATTAGCGTCGGTTTTAAAACGATATTTTTTAAATATGAAATTCTGAGTCTTAAACGCTCGTCTAGCGTTTCTTCTATGTTCGTTCATTTTACATTAGTTCCAGATTTTTCTTTGTCGCCGAAGAGATTATACCGATTTTCCACAGTATATTATTACTGTTTTCGGTGTATCGAAACCTTTTTACTGTTTTCGGTGTATCGAAATCTTAATGGTACGACCTTGAAATATGTATATATAGTGTCATAATAAATATTGTATATATATATATATATATATATATATATATATATAAAGATTAAAAAGGTTAAAATCCATTCATTAAATACTTATAAAGATATATATGAGTGCATGTGTATGTGTATGCTTCGCGCATATTTCATTAATATGATATGCAATATATATCGATTTGTAATACTATTTTACACTTCCTCCAGAAAATACTATTTCTAATTCTTTTGACGTTTCTGAATTTTTTAGATGAGGATTGGTTATTCATAATATTTGGATTCATCGGACTACTTTCTCATCTTGAATGTGATGTTCACAATGTTTCGGTCGATGTAACCTCCGACCTTTTTTAGGTGTATCTTGTCGAACTCAAGATAAGAACAATAGTCCAGTGAATCCAAATAATACAAATACTCAATCCTTATCTCAAAATTTCCAAACGTCATATTAATTCGGAACAGACCCAAAATAATACAAAAACAGGCATAAATAATAGAAAAAATGTTAAGGATCACTAACATCCTAACATTCCTATGCCGATGCCGTGATCCTCAGCTAGTACCATCAGGCTTAACGTTTAAACTACCAGTAGGCTCAAGACGGACACAAAGGATCGCAAAACGAGTAGGGCATAGAACTCATCCGAGACAGAATCTACAACAGTCGGTTGAAGAAACATCAATTACAAACCGAAATTTCAAACAATCTTAACCCATTCCTCGAACTGATGACAAAACCCGCACCTAAGAATACCTGGACATATCATATAAGAAAGAATTTAGGGAGGTTAAGTCTGGCCAAATAAAGAAATTGGAAAATCTAAACGCTAAGGAAGTAAGACTCCAGGTCCACCATTCACCAATAAGAGCCATTGTCAACCAAAGTAAGCGGCAGCTAACTCTCTCTGAGGAATCAGTGTTAAACAAAGGTCTCAACCTCACTACAAACATAAAGCGGATTCCATACTTAGATATGATTGGTGTAATAGAGGAGACAGCCTTTAATAAACCCAAAGCACAAGGAGATGAACTAAGGTAGAAAGTGAGACAAGCACTTGAGAATTCAAAGCCTCCAAAAACTTTCTGCGCGGTGACAGTGATATCATAATACTACCAGCTGACGAAGGTACAGTGTTAATGGGTAGAGCAGAATATTCAAAGAAATTGGCAGATTTAATAGAATCGTATGGCTACTGTAAAGTGAAAATGAATCTGACCTTGAAAAAGGAAAAGAAGCCGTCACAGATTCTCAGTAAGAACAAGGACGTTATACCACATGCAAACTACAAACAACTAATACAACTTTACAGCAAGCTATTACATCTATACGATTCATAAGTACGGTATTCCATTAAGACCTTTTGCCAGTGGCCGAGGTTTAGCATGCCATCCATTGAGCCGATTCTTGGTAGATATAATCATCGGCAAATCTCTATAATACGTCAAGAACTGAGTTCACTTCGTGGAAATAATAAACAATGCTCCTATTAATTCCAACCAGATGGTGAGTCTAGATGTAGTGAGTCTGTTCATGAAAGTACCCACTGATGAGACTCTGATAAGTGAAACACATACTTGCATTCCAAATTGACAATATAATGGAGATGTTGAACTTCTGTGTAGAAACTACATACTTCGCGATAAATATCGGCAAGAAGGTCTGCCAATAGGATCATCATGGCCCCCGATTTTGGCCAATGCATACAGGGACTACTTTGAGGGAATGGCATTAGGATCGACACCACTAAAGTCAACAATGTTGTTGCGATATGTAGATGACACATTCATACTCTGACCCCACCAGAAAGATGCTCAAATATTACTAGACCATGTAAACTAGATCCGTCCAACTATACACTTCACGATGGAGAAAAATATAGTAATAAATTAGCGTTCCTAGATATTCAGCTAACTCGCACTGGTCAGGAGTTTACGTCATCTCTATACTGAAAGCCAACTTTCACTGGATAATACCTAAACTTCAACTCCCACCATCTATATAGCGTAAAAAAAAGAACTCGTTCGTTGTCTACAACACAGAGCAAAACCAATATGTTGTAACAGCAGTGCATATCAAGAGGAGATGGACAGTTTAAGAGAAACCTTCCACTAAAAAAAAATATCCGAGAGCATGGCAGCAGCTCCTAGAAATCTGGACGAAACACAAACGGACACGACTCAGAAACTCACCGCAATTTGTATACCATATATGAATGGCTCGTCAGAAAAGCTTTAAGGAATATGTAATCCATATGACATCGGGACAGTATTTAGGAGTGAGTCAATTCTCCGGAAACAGCTTGTGAGAGTCAAGCCCCATACCGAAAAATATCAAGACTAAGAACTGTGTATATGAAATCCCATTTAAATGTGAAAAACTATACAAAGGTGAAGTGTCGTCCATTGAAAGTGTGGTTAGAAGCTCTAGAACGTGGAGAGACAGAAAAGTCAGGTATAGTTGACCATATCTGGAAGAAAAGAAAGAACATCTACGATTATGAGAGGAAGTAAAAAAAATATAGACAAGGAGGGCAAGACGACTGAAAGAAGCACTACATATGCATGGGAATAACCGATTACTAAGTAGGCCTAGTATAGAATTTAATACGATATGGGAACCATTAATTATAAACAATAGATAATGTATACAAGTAATAAGTAAAATATTAACATACACACACACATATATATATATATAATTATATATATATGATATATATATATATATAATTATATATATATATATATATATATTTACATGGAGGTCACCACTTATCAAGATCCGGAAGCCACTCAGGGATAAGGCTTACATATATATATATATATATATATATATATATATATATATATATATATATATATATATACAGAGAGAGAGAGAGAGAGAGAGAGATACGTTAATATATAGTAATAATTAATAATAAATTGTGATATTTACAACTAGAAATAAAAATAAGCTTAAGACTCCTAAAATTCATACTGTGGCACAGTGGTTAGAGTATCTGGAAAATCAATTGCAATAAGTGATATTCTTTTGAAGGTTCAATCCTTAGTGTGGGCAACCGAAAAATACAACTGCAAATTACTTACATGTCTGACGGAACAAGAGTACTCTATACCCTGAAGCAAATAAAAGCTTACGCTCAAAATTCTGTTAAAATTCCTGAGTTTGACAGAAACATTCCCGAGTTCGACAAGTTAGAGGTCTGAGGTCACATCGACCGAAACGTTGTGAAAATAGCATTCAAGTTGAGAACAGTAGTCCGATGAATCCAAATAATTTTAATTCTTTATTCTATTGTAGAAAATACTATACGTTTCCAAGCTATACTCTGCTACAATAATGATAATAAAGTAGTTTTGTGAAAACCGCAAATATTCTAAATATTCAATTTGCTCACTTCCTCAAATTTAAACAATATAATAAAAACATTCTTGCTTGATGTTACCTGAAGAGGGGATTAAAGCTGTGGTTCCCCACGAAGACCTGGGCGAGGGGCCGTGTTGCTTTCGACCCGATGAGTCCAAAGTGTTTACTGGCTACGACGGGAGGCGCGCGGAAGCACAAAAACAAAGGCCGCCGCGTCGACGACAAAACTAAAGTGCTGTTCATCACGGCCACCGAGAGTAAGAAGAAGGCCTGTTAACTGAAAAATGTCTGCAGGCAATGTAAGTAAGATTTGTCAGACTGTCAGTACTATATGAGGGTCATTTGAAAAAGAGCAATAAAACATTTTTAAAAAGAAAAAGGAACACAGTTCGATTACTACTTAAACTGAACTTTATTCAATATAACATATACATATTATCTATGTAAAATTAAGTAATTTTAAAGCAATATACAATTTAATACTGAAAAAACTGAATTATGAATTTAGGGGACAAACAATTAAAGAAACATTAAACAAATATTTTTTGGCCTTCGGAACAAGATCAGTGCAGTATCTGTTTTGATGCTACACTTTACCTTTTCTGTCTTCGGTCGGTGAGGAGAAATCTTTCATGACTGAGATTATTGAGAAGCTGGATTTTCTCCACAAGATTATATGTTGAAATATTTAAATAACTATTACTTTAAATACAGAAATTACATTTAAAGTTTTGGTTTTCTGTTCTTCTATGTCCATTTTTCCCCATGTTTTTCATCAAAATGTGTAGCGTATTAGTTGTCTCACAAGCCATCATCAGTGATTGCTCACTGGCAGTAACCCGTGGTGTTCCCTGGAGACCAAGTGACAAGTCTCCCCAGATTTTCAGTGTTCTCCACCTTTTGACCACGTGTGCAAATGATTGCATGTTATCACAACAGCCGTTGTCACTGATTTCTCGTTGGCATCGGCCATTGGTGTTTCCTGGGGTTTGGGTGACAAAATGCCTCCCCAAGGTACCAGATTTAAACTGCACACTTCCAGTGGAGATTTGGTCAGTACTCTCTCACCTCGGTCTTTCCATCCTCGCTGACCCTTTACAACTAGTTGGTGTGGTGTGGCGCCAGTCGATGTCATCTACAACAGCTTTTTTTTATTATTATTACTATTATTATTATGATAATAATAAGGGTGCTTGTGCAGTGTACGGCCGTGTATTTTAAATATTATTTTCAAGTTAAATTAAAGTTTAGGTACACATAGATTCGAAAAAGTTGTCAAAAAATAAATATATCACAAATAAATTTTATCAAATGCAAGATAAGTTACTCTTCTACCTATCTGGGAATGTTTTTAGTGGTTTTACTCACTTTAAAACGTGTAATTGCTTCTAAAATCATACAATGTTTATCAATATATTTTAAAAAGAAATATTTCGGCATGTTTGTAACTTATCTTGCCTTTGATAACATTTATTTGTTATATATTTGTTTTTGGACAACTTTTTCGAATCTATGTGTACAGTAAAACAAACTCGTCATGTAAATTATTTACAGTTAAAATGTTATAAAAAACAAAAAAAAAATGAAGTTTTAAATATTTTTTAAGGAAATGAATTACGCCCCGTGTTAAAATATTGATAATTCACCAATCGTAAAAAAAAATAACACTGCCGTGAAAAATGCTTACTTTAAAATATTTGAAAATACTCAGTGAAAAGTTTTATTTATTATTAAAAGAACGGGCTGAAAAATATTATATAAAAATTGGGGTTCGTGTGCGGCGGCGTCTGGTGCGGTTGTTGATGTTCGTGCATTCTCAATCTTTTAAATCGGATTTAGGTCTGGGGATTGTAGGGGCCACTTCATCACTGTAATCCATATTTTTCTCAAGCCAACAAATTAAAACGTTTGACATATGACATGGGGCATTGTCTTGTTGAAAGATTACATCACTTAGAATATTATCTCAATATATAATAAAATGACTGCTGAAATTTCTTTCTGGACCAAAATATTGTAGATTTACAACAAGAGATGCCACCTACATATTTAATACGTCTAACCTAATAGCCACTATCTTATGCAGCTTTCGAACACCACTTTGGACACATTCAGTCGTGATATTAAAATACTACATTGCATCCTACGAGCAATACCATCATAATCGGAGTCCCTATTTTTCTCTCTAAATATTTAGTACTCCCACTGCTTCCAGTTGTCACAGGGACGAATTCTACAGATTCCAAAGATCCTGTGATTACACCGACCGCAACTGGCTAATACATACATAGCCATAACATAATCTTTCCAATTTCCAACCATAAATAATAAATGCTCCATCGTCAAAGTCCGTCCATTCTAATTGGCTGAGCAATGAAAATCCTCATATTCTGGAATCCAATTCTTTCCTTTCTGAACGAACGGTTACTAAAATTAAATTATGGCGTCACTAAGAGACATATTATTTCTCACGGTGTCAAGTTCATTTAAGTTTTATGCTATTACAGTCGTGTGTGTGTGCGTGTTGGTGTGTGTTTGCATACGGCACAACTTGCTTTGTACCTGTTGGCCGGCTGTCCCCTAATGTTCTGTGTGTACAGAGGTTACCCTTTATCCCCTCTCTCTTTCTCACTGCGTGTATCTCAATTCGCTAAACATTGTATATATATATATATATACGTGTGTTTATACATTTTTATAATAACGTTTAATAACTCATAAGAATGATTATCTTAATATATCTCTTCGTTAATAAATTGCTGTAATGTAAAAATAATAAGGTATACTTTTTTTCTGGACATAATTAAGCTAAAGCTTTTTACCCTTTTTATCGCAAAAGTAGTTTTGCAAATCTACGGTGAAGAAGGCTCCTACAGTGTTAGAAGATTACTTAAACATCTTAGAATCAACAAAGTCATTATTTTCCCGTTCATAAAGTATTTTTGACACATCTGTGTTGATAATCGTTCACTAGCCTCTTGTTCATAGACATATTTTAAAAAGAAATTAACAAACCTAATAGTTCCGCACTAGCAAGCACAACCGAACCTCTGTCCTATCACCGAAATATTGCATCTCTGTGCCTGATTTATAAACATTTTAATGGAATGTACTTCCACTAATTTTACGCACTTGTACCTCTCCATGTAAAACTCCCGAATGACCCAACAATCAGCAAAATCCACCTCTACACAGCAAAGATCCCTTGATGCCGGAAACCTTTTTTTCCTAGAACTGCTAGAGTTTGGAAGCCTATGTTCCCCTTGCTGTAATAACATGCAGACAGTCAAGTGTGATGTGAACAGACATCTCACTACCCATTTTTTAAGCTTGCGTTTTCAATAACGACGATGAAGCGATATATAACGACTAAACCCGGAGCGCTTAACGTTTTGGTTTCGATTCTAATGAATGGCACACAAGTCATATATTTTGCATAACTTATGAAAACATTTACTATATATTTATAATAATAAATAGAAAATTGTCTCTATAATAATTAAGTACGAAATCTGCATGTAGTAAAATATAATATTGATGCGTATTTTACGACTATGCAACGAAGGGAATCCTGCCCCCTTCTCTCTCTTTCTCTCTCTGTATATATATATATATATATATATATATATATATATATATATATATATATACAGAAAGAGAGCATAGTCGTAAAATACGCATTAATATTATATTTTACTACATGCATATATATATATATATGTGTGTGTGTGTGTGTGTGTGTGTGTGTGTGTGTGTGTGTGTGTGTGTGTGTGTGTGTGTAGCCGTTACTCGTTGGACAACACGGTAATTATCGTTTAGATTTTTTCACTGAATAAAACATGAATTTCCCAAGTCATACTTAATAAAAAATTGTAAATTACTTTCCAATTGCTCGCTACCCACTCTTCATCTATCTATCACCAGATTACATAATATCAGTGATGTTCCGCTAAGTGAGAGTGCAAGAAGAAGGCAATAGAAATAAAGTAGGGCGTTTGCAGACAGAAACAGAAGAGATTCACATCATATGGAATTAGATGAAAAGTATGTGCGAATGATGGATCAAAAAAATAGTAAGACATAGATCGTTTACTCACTTTCAAAGTGTCTTTTTTTTTTCAATAATTAAAATAGAAGGTTTTGTAAACATAACTCGATCCCTAAACTGAGGAATACTTTACATAGAGCTTATCTGAGTAAAATATATAGGAAAATAGCAATGAAAACAAAGTTTGATTACCTCAGCTTTAGTATAATAATAAAGTTAATTATACCCAGTCATCAGTTTAGGATAATAATTCCTGCCGGTCAGTATATTCTAACACAGCAACGATGCAGCCTCTGATTCAGACTCTTCATCCGGACGATCAAACAATTTCATGTAAAGAAATAAGAACTAATAAACGCTTAATTTGGGCGCAGAAATGCGAAAATCCATAGTGTTCTAATGACAGAAGTTGTGGACGTTGTATAAACACTTGTTGACTGCTTCGTTTATATTTCTCAAACGGTGTCCATTCTTAAGTATTTATTAAAAGGCTTAATAATTATAATTAAATAAAAATTATTTTTTATCTTTTTATTTTAAACACACGTGTGTGTGCATGTGTATGTGTATGTATACACGCAAACACACACACCCACCTGATCATAAGATGTATCGATTAATATATAAATTATTACTTCATACTAACAGAATGTCAGCTTCTAAATGCGTTTATTATAAAACTAGCATGCGTGTCCTGCGTTTCCCGGGTGTTTTTAGGTGTATGCTGAGCAAAAAAATGTCATTTTTTTTTAATTTGACCCCTTAACATTTATTGTTTTGGGCTCAAATCAAGTTATTAAGTTAGATCCATGTCCAAGGAATCTATATCTGAAACTTCAAGTGTTTAGACCCAAAATTGTCGGAGGAGTTTGGTAGAGTTCTCAAAGGTCGAACCGTTGAATTTTGAGCACTTAATCGAAAAATTTCCGGCTAAAAACCGATCAAATCGATTTTCCCAAATCTCAGTACCCTGTATATCAAATCTCGAGTCTGTAGACTAACAATTGACAGAGTTATTGCGTAGGGAAACGTACACACACAGACATACACACAGACAGACATACACTTTCACTTTTATAGATATATAGATTATTATTTGCGCAGCTTTAGAAAAAAAATGTTCTGTGTGACCTACTTTCGCTTTTTCTTCAGATAACGGAAACAATCCTTTAATGGTTTCTAACTTGATTAGAAGGGATCTAAAGATCAAAGACTGTGATCGCTGAAGCAATGAGTGTAACACAAAACATTATTATATTATTTGGAAACATCAACTATGCACATTTGTAATCACTAACATGTTATTGATATATTGCCGTCATCTTGAAATAAACAATTTTTTTGATAAAATTGTGATCGAATAATAATATAATAATTTCTAAACAATACAATGCTGCACACAAAATGGCCTAAGCTACATTGTTTCTTAATACCTTTTTTTTACTTAGGAGGTCACCACTTATCAAGGCCCGAAAGCCACTCGAGGGTAAAGGTTAATGAATGTAAGTTGATAGTAATCGTTAATGGTATAAATTGAGTAGGATCTGATTATTTACGGGGACGGCGAAACCAGAACTTGTTTACATTGGATTTTAAGGGTTTTATGTTGTATTAAAACGGAAAGCAGGAAAGTGGAACAGTGTTCCACAAGCAGGCAGTTCTGGGAAATAAGCTTAGTTTATGGAATTTGCGTTTAGATTCAGGCATACTTATATATACGGTACATTTTTTCCGAATTATTGACGTGGTATTTCGACTTTGATATTGATTTAAGGATAAATCAGATGCAATATCTTATGAGCAAATTTTCTAATATTTCTAGCTAAATCTCTTCTTTAAAGAAGTATATACGATTGTGATCAAAATTTGTTTACTTCTAAGATTTTCTGTTTACGAGGTTCACATGAAAAAGACCATAATATTGAAAAGAAGTCTCTCAGTGTGTTTATATGATCCGATAAGTGATGAAAATGTACCAGTCACCAAAATTCCTTTTATTTTATTGCGAATCTTTTGCTTGCTGTAAAATATCTCAAACAAGACACAGTACGGTTTTGATGTAAGGGACTACTATCGTGGACATAAATTACAAAGACACTAGAAATATATCTGTTTGCATTACACTTGAACTTCTGCATGTCAGTACAGTCGGGGAAGCAGGAACCCGGAATGGAAGTCCAAAGTCTACCAGTTCTAGAAAAGAAATTATTAGAGTAGAATGCTTTCTGGCATCTGAGGATCTCTACTGTGTAGGGGTGGGATTGTGCTGCTTGTCGAGGGGATACAAGGGTTTGAAGTTCCTCAGAACATTTACCATTAAAATACTTGTAAAACAAGTAGAGGGATGCAACAGTTTGTCGATGCAACAGAGGTTGAAGCATAGCTGACAGTTCGGGACTTATTAGGTTGCCGACTTACTTTTGAACTCTGTCCAGGAGTGAGAGACTAGTAACTGATGAATCAGCCTAAATGTGAATAATATACTCCATAAATAGGCGAATGATAGCCTTGTAGAGGTACACCATACTTTCAGGCGTAAGTAGCTTTCTCACACAACTGATAGAGTCCACCTTCCTCGCAGCAAACGTTGCAATGCCCTCGGTGTATCTGTTCCAACTCATGTTCCCTGTGAACGTTTAGCCAAGGAGTTTCAAGGAAGTACTTTCAGGTAATGTATAATTAGCCATAGCGGTTGGTGGTTGAGAAGGTTCCTTTTAATTATTAAAGGAAAGAAGCTTATTCTTGGCAGCATTGAACGTTATCATCCATTTTTTTTTACCCCATTCAACTTTAGACTATGCCTTCTTCTATGGTTTTTCCTATTGCCTTGTATATGTGTCCATTCGTTTCCCTCTCGTGCCTTTTAGAGAACGTGGTGTCGTCACCAAATATACCCATCTCAGAGACTATTTAATCAGGGAGGTAATTTATGAATATCAGGAATAATAAAGGTCCAAGTATCGACCCCTGAGATACACCCGCATTTATATAATATTGTTTTTACGTACGATCATCGAGGACAAACTGGATTCTTCTCTGATTTAAGAAAGATTTAATTATGTTAAGTATTCGTACCACATGATCTGATTTTCATGAGAACACCATCGTGTCATACTCTGTCAAAAGCCTTACATATATCTAGGGCTACTGTCCTAGTTTCTCCTTCATTATCCTGTGCATGGTATATACGTTCAAAGATTAGAGTTAGGACATCTGCATTAGACCGCACTTGCCTAAATCCGTATAGTTGGTCGGACAGAAGTTTAGCAACTGTAAGGTAGTGGACTATAGCTTGATTAATTATGGACTCAAATATTTAGTCGAAAAGAGGGAAGCTAATAGTGCGATAATTTAATGAGCCAGTTCTTTCGCCAGAATTCTTGTAAACTGGCACCATAGAAGCAGTTTTCCAACATTCACGAAAAGCAAGATTTGTAAAGAAATTTCTTGAAAAGTTTAGAGAGAACTGGAGCAACCTCAGCGGACCATTGTTAAATAGTATAGCCGGGATAAGATCCGGTCCCCATACTTATGAGGTGTCTAGATTTTTGATGATACTATGTACTTTAGAAGGAGTGGCTTTCGAATAATCTAGTCTGGTTTCTGTCCGCAAAAGAAAATCCCGGGAAGGAGTCATTTGTTGTGTCCAAAGTGGAGTTTGAGGCAATTCGATCGGCAAACATGGTACATTTTTGGTACCTCTTTGGTTGCCGTGCAAAAACCCTAATGACTGTGGCAGAATTGTTAATTGCCCATTATTTAATGCACTGGTGTAGATTTTACAACAATGTCGAGTTCCTAATTTCTGCGCTTCAATTCATTTTCTAGTTGTTTCGATATATTTTCTCTTACCTGTCGCTATTTCTTTCTTACAATTACTTCTAGCTTTTATAAACTTTTGCCTGTTTGTACTGGACTCATGTCGGATAAAATTGCGGTATGCATGCTGCCTTTGAGCAATGGCAGCTGTGCCAGTAGAAGTAAACCATTGGGGAGAGATATTTTCCCATGGGACATATTTGATGTGATCTCTGATGGCATCCCAGTCAGCCTTATTGTAGTACCTTGTCGTTTTGAGCAATGGCTCCTCAACTGTTTGTCGTGAGTTTAGAGTTATGTCTGGTCATCTGATTCTAGTTTAGATTCCCTAGTCATGAGGCGGGTGTTACGAATGTAGTTTCCAATTCCGTTTATTTGCTTGTCATAGTCCTTACGACAACGTGGAAGATAACCAGACATGTTAAAGTGATTAGAGAGTATGAAGGAGTGAAAATTAGTTTTACTTAGCGCTAAGATATCTGGGGAGTTTGCTAACAAAAATGATTCTACAGCGTCTAGGTTAGTTCTAAGCCCACGGTTATTTGTAAACGCGAGCTTCAAAGGAGCAGGCCCGTCGTCGTTCACATATGCGTCTGTTGGATCGTTATTTTGGATTGATTTTTCATTGTATTTTATGTCATCGCTTCAGTTTAGGGTGCGAGGTGCTAGAGAAAGTGGATGCGTGTAGCCAATTTTATCTAACATAAGTAGATCATCAGCTGGCTCTTCATCCACAGGAATGTGGCCTTAGGAATGCTTCACAGGGATGAGTGCAGGGCCCCTTTTCATGCGCGACATGGCACTACAATTACCCCGATATTATACTACCGATGATAGAGAATATGAATAAACAATAACTTTACAATACTAAGTAAGCAAGTAATTAATTCATAAGTCCTGCTTTTCATGAAAGTTTCGACTACACGTTCTGTTCAGCTATGTATGTAATTCTTTTCAACCTGTGGTCAGTACTTTATCCTAGCAGGGGAATCTTTTTGTGGATTCTTGGAAATTTATATTTTATTTCATGTAATAATATATCTTCTCAGATGGGAAATTAAAATTAAGTGGATTGTGCAACAACTTTAAAATAATGGCCTAACCCAGTCCAGTGAACATAAGTAGCATTCAAGCAAAACAATTTGCTCTGTTTATGAAAGAAATATATAGGAAATTGGGAGTTGGGGTTCATGGCCCTAGTCAGGAATCGAGGCCAATCTTAAAATGTCTCAAGTGAGTCCCTCATATTGTAACCATCTGGCTAATAGATACGTAATAAGCATGGAAATTGGGCAATAGAAAGAGCTTACTTACTCCTTTGGTGATATAGATTTAAAAACTGGAGAATTCGTTAATGTGACTAGCTTTAGGAAGATTCTCGACTAAAACCCAGGAGGCCCTCCTCTCTCGGTGATTCGGTGCAGTGTCATAGCTGAACTTTGTAGGTTAAGGCACATATAATTCCATCTTCGTTCTATTGCGTTCACACGAGGTCTTGGGCTTAAACCTAGTCATTCTAATAGTGAGGTGAAATCGTTAATATACGCCAGAATTGTAAGGCTTTACATTTCGTTTTAGTCACTGTTAAGATAACGTGCATCATAAAAACTGTGTTTGAAAATAATCCAGTCATTTAGATGTTTATTGCCGTTTGATTACAGATTAGTGATTCGCAATCGTCTCTTCAACACTTGGTTTCCATTTTTTCTAATTAGATATCAGAAAGAGAAACAAACAGAAAAACTAGATTATCAAAAAGAAATGTCTCGACAAACATTGCGTGTGTTTTGAACTTTTACTCTTTAAAGTTGCTTTTTACAGATTCTTTTTACAGATCCTTTTCGTGTGTTTATTTATTAGTATTTATCGTATACCTGTGTTCTTTTTACTTCTCTCATACAGATTAACTCGGAGTATTGACAGGCATTTAAACGAAGATATTTTCATTTAAATAACAAAATTCTTCATGTTTTATCTTTAAGTATTACTAGCAGGCCGCATAAACATATTTAATTCATACAGAAACGGAGACAAGTGAAAGCAAATGTTATGTTTTTCGAAACAGTTCATTTCTTGTAAGTAAAAAAAACACTTGAGCTGAGACCGAAACCAAAACCTACAGACAGTGAATCAAGTAAAATTAATATTATGCCAGCTTGACACGATCTTTAAAAGGTATTTTTAAACCGTATTATTATTATTATTATTATTAGTAGTAGTAGTAGTATATACCATATAAAAATGTCTGTAGATCAATAATTCGTTGAGTATATAGGTTGAAAAGTGTCCTTACACATATTCTCACTGTTATAGATATATAGATATCCAGATTTTATTAAACTACAGTGAGATTTTGATCTATATTTTTCTCGCGTCATTTTTAGCTGTGCCATTTCACTGCGACACTTTTCCGATATCATTTTTACCTACATTCGCTATTATGACGTATAGGTTTTAGTTCAAATTTAATTTCAACAAGTACATTGTATCTTTTAGCACCAGTTATGGAAAACTTAGTTGCCTTTTTTATAGAATCGTTTTTAAAACCAAAACACGGCTAATATTTTTCCGATACGGATTTACATACTATTTCTATTACCACTTCCAATTCCGATTACTCGTCCAAAGTCTACTTCAAATACGAGTATACTTCTAAAAGTAAAACCTACTATATTTTTAAACGAAAAAGGTTGAAGTGCTACGAAGACCGGAGTAGTACCATTAAATCGGGTGGCTTTTTGTGCTCTGGAATTTATTTTTATACATAGTCACCAATATACTCAATGCGCTTTTACCAACAATAAACGATGGCGGAGTATGGACGTTCAAAGCCCGCTTTGTCATGCGAGAGTTCTTCCCAAAGTAAAGCCTCCTATTTTTAACTCCAAAACTTGAAAGTTTACGAACACGGGGATAGTACCTTCACAAATACAGCCATCTTTGCTTCAGAATTTTTTTTTCATTGCCAACAACATTCGCAATCCAATTTTTCTTGGAATTAAATGACGCATCTCTTGTTTTTGACGAACACCCATGACATGGTTTCTTTCTTAGAGCCTTACATTGTTAATATCTGCAACAGAGAGATAAAACTATCATGTCAGGGATGCATATTAAGCCATGAAAATATTACATTGTGCAATCCCATCTGGGCTGGGCAGAATAAAAAATAGGAGGCATTATGTTTTGGAAAGCCACTCGCACAAGATTTGCTATGAATCATAAGTAATTATATTGTCCTTTCTTTCACCATATTTTATCATGAAATAGTCTTTATCATTAAACTAAAAATCTATTCATCATTTATCCCTATAGCTTTTCGATTTTATCTCAAAGTAGTTTGTATACTTAATAAGTGGTGACTTATTAGTAAAATATGAAAGTCGGTCCAAAAGTAAGGCCTCCTATTTTTAAACCTAAAAAACTAATACGTTGAATAAGCTATGAAGACAGAAGTAATACCACTAAAACAAATGATATTATGTGTTAGAAAATTATGTTTCTACATAGTTACTACCATTCTTAATATAGTTTTGCTAGCGAGAAATTCATAAATATATTTCAATATAAATTTCAAACAAAATAAATGTCTGTTTAGTTTGCAATAATGCGTATATAATACGTATTGCATTTTATTCAAACTCAACCAGCGCTTCTAAGAAACAAAATCTTAACATGAATTCCGCGTGACCAAACGCACCGTTCCGAGATTTAAAAAACTACCGTAAAAACAACAAACGGGATTCTACTTGCTTATTCTCTGTTCCAACACCAACATGACATAAAAAGAAAGAGAGACATACTGAAGATGAAGTTTTGCTTCGAAATATATTTATGAATTTCAATATAAATTTCAAACAAAATAAATGTCTGTTTATTTTGTAATAATGCATTGTTTTGGCTTCAAACGTATATAATACGTATTTAATGATATATATATATATATATATATATATATACGTAAAATTTTGTATATAGGTTGTTCAGACGTGTAGGAAAAATTGAATTGTCTTTTAAATCGGAATAAATGGCCGCTTAATGGTCAAGATGGTACTTGGGGTCATCGGATTTTTATCCGCTTATCAACTGAAACATGACCGTTCTCTTATGTTAAGAATAAGTAAGTTTGAAAACACTTTTCGAAGAACGTGAAAAGTTGGCCTAATGGTTATCGTACTTGGCCAACTGTCATTAAGTTTTGGTTTCAATCTGAATATAATATAATAATCAGTACGAAATCTGTATGATTGAAAGTATAATATTTAAGTCTATTTTACGACCGCGCAATGTAAGTATATATAAAACCGAACTGTTCTGTAAACTAAAGGCAGAATATAAATATGAATATTATATAGTTATCGCGACCAAATACAAAAAAATATTAATACTAATGAGATAGGGAATAGAGTTTGTCAAAGAAGAACACAATTTAAGATTGTAAAATATAATTTATAATACTCAAATTAAAATTTTAAAATTACCTTAATCTGCGGAGTTTCAAAGAAATCAGTTTTTCTCATCAGAGTATAAATATTAGCAAATGAATATTATAGCGAATCTATAAATTTACTGGTACTGACATTTATTGGAACAACATTATATGAAAACAAGTGCAAAGAGTTCATAAAATGGAGAAAGGAAATGAAAAACAAAAAAAAGTGAATTAAAGATTAAAAATTAAAAATCCAATTGAAAGAATGCAGAGTGCTAAAAATATTTTCAAGACGAAATTATCACAAGAGTAAATGTCCCCCATAAGCAATAGTCAGGTTTATATTGTTGATAAATTTACTGATAATGGAACCGCTTAAGAACTTCAATAGCCGTACATAAGGTTCAGTAATATATATATATATATATATATATATATATATATATATATATATATATATATAACTACATTTACTCACATAAAATTAATATACGAAAGTATAGATTTATGCGTAAACTTAAAGTATTTACTTCAAAAGTGCTCAATACGTAGGTAGAGCTAGTTAGTAATTTATAAAAGTTAACGTGTCTGTGTATCTTTCTGTGTATCTGTCTGTCTGTGTGTCTGTGTGTGTACATTTCCCCACGCTATAACTCTGTCAATTTTTAGTCTACAGACTCGAAATTTGATGTACAGGGTACTGAGATTTGGGAAAATCGACGGGATCGGTTTCAGCCATAAATTTGGCTGTTAATGGGTCAAAGTTGGGTCAAAGTTGAATGATATGACCTTTCAGAACTCCTCCGCCAATTTTGGGTCTAAACACTTGAAATTTTAGATTTTGAGTTATTGCGTAGGGAAATGTACACATACAGACACACAGATACACAGACAGACACCTTCACTTTTATATATATATATATATATATATATATATATATATATATATATATATACAGGATGACCCCCCAAACATATATATACAGGGTGACCCCCCAAAAACAAAAGCTAAATGGAAGCCATCTAGAACATATGCTGTAGAACGGAGAAAAAAAGGGCAAATGTGTTTTGATGTGATGTTTTGAATATAATAAACTAGTTATGACCAAAGTTTCATTTCATTCGGACAAAGCACTAAGAAACGGGGCCTAACTAGTGTTGGGGCCCGTTTTTTGGGGGCACTTTGTATTATGTAGAAATATTTTTAACTTCGGCATACAAAGCAGTATACGGTTTCATCACAAAATACCTAAAAAATGCATAGATAAAGTTATGCAATTCTGAATTCATACGACAGTATGAACCCATTGTTCTTCTGTGTAATTGTTAACACTCACCCCACGAAGGGTTGATATATAAATGACCCGAATATTTCGATATCATTTGAATTCGGTATCACAATTGGGTGTGTCCATCAGCTGTAAAATGGCGTCGGATATTGACGAACGTGGGATCGCGCATATTGAGAGGGCCGGTTCGTTTATAAATTAATAAACGAATGCACGTGTTCGTCGGAAAATAAAAAATAAAATTATCTAGAGCAATAAATTGTTACTATTCATTTCGTTAATCTGAATAAGTCCCTTTCTGAATATATTCCATGCCCAAACGCTCAGATCCAATTTCGAAGTCATTATTCTACCACGTTAAACTTATTTCCAGTACAGAGTCGTAATTTATGGAAATTTAATTAATCTCTACTTATATATTTAAGTCTGTGTCTGTGATTACATTTTCTATGGACTTCAAAACGGCTAAGCCTATTTTTTTTAAAAGATCGCACATATCTCAGAAAGTGTTTTCAAGTATGTTTTGTATGGGAATGCCTCAGAAAATCGATAACCGAAAAATCCAATTAATAAGAAATAGCCAGATTTTGCCCAAAGTTAATGCACTTACAGATCCTTACCTCATTTGAGAAGTTTTTTCCACCGCACAAACAGAAGGGGCCGGCATCTAATATCAGCAGTAAGTTCTTTGATAATACAAGAGCATGGTTAAAATGAATATTTGTGCTTACACAACAATTGAACCATGATAATTGACTTTTGCATTACAAATTTTAATTTAAGCAATTTTATGGAATTGATTGTATAAAACTAACAGCATATTCTCTACAGTGCAATGAGGACTATAATGTATTGTGGATTAAGTCACTGCGGGGAGACATGTGGCAATTTATTCCAGTGTACCGTTATTGGTTCTCAACTCTAGCAGGAAACAACTGATTTGATTGAAAATGGACTATTTTAATGATTTTTATGAAAATATTGGAAGTGTGGAACATTAGTTGATCCTCATTTAATCCCGGGCAACGACGAGCCTCCATGCTAGTCTTTGAATAAACTGCTTAGCTAAAGAGTGTTACGCGCCGTTACTTTTCTTACTTATTTAGTTGTAAACAAGACAACAAAAGTAAAACAAGATAAGCGGTCGCACAGTTCTTGCAGGATCGATGAGCTGCGCTCTTAAATCATCTTTATTAACAACCCTTGAAATGCTTGAATAGTAATGTAATTGATTATTAAACTTTGCTTGTATAACGCATCTTTGAAAATACAAACTGCTTAATAACATTACTAGATAATTTTTATTTGTTAAAGGCAGCAGTTTTTACTTTTAATGTATTCTTGACGATACCAAAAACGCGTATGTTATGTACTGCTGTGTGTAACAAATAAAATAACAAATTCCTATTATTTGGCAGGTGGCAATGGCACTGCCGTGAGAGAGAGAGAGAGAGAGAGCGAGAGAGAGAGGGAGGGAGATAGGGGGATGAGCGGATGACAAGCTTTGACGTCGATGGCAAAATTAAGTCAGCATGCGTCCTTTCTCTGGTAGTGACTGACATTTCTGGCTCAAACTCATTTGTTTTTATATAGCCTGCATTTTGATAATTCTGTTATTGCTTCACTCGCTTTATGTAGTTCGTTTTTATGTGTTTTTACGTCAACAGTCACAATCTAGGATGGTTTTTGTTTCTAGTTTGCTTGTAATTGCCTGGCGTTGCCTGGGAGTTTTGTTTCTTAAATCCTCATTTTTGCTCATTTCGGGTGCCCTTGACCCCCCCATTAACACAGATATATTTCGCGGACAGGCAGGGTTTAAAATTAAAATACAAAAATGGAAATAGTTCGTAGCTATTTTATAATTAGGGTGGGTTTTTATATGAATCATATCTTTCTAATACAGCGGTTAAATTATAGGCATGCACTCTAAAATGCTTTTCTGTTATACAACAAGGTACCCTAAAATTCACTATCGCTCTTGGGCAGGAACTCTAAAATTTACTGCTTATCTAGGGCAGATATTCTGAAATACACAGGTGTTCTACGAAAGGTACCTCAACATTCATTATTGCTCTAAGTGTAGCCGGGTGTAACGAAACCCCTGAAAACGCAGAATGACTATCGAACATCATTAAAAAATAATAATAATTGAAAATTCGAAAAGCCATTCGGATAAAAACGATGTTTCTTGTAGCGACATCCAAAAAAAATTTTAAATAATCGGTAGAATTTCGAGAGGTGACTTAAGAGAATGAATATTAAGCTGACGAACCATGAACATCATAGGACTCTGAATCGATTGTCAGACTAAAAAAAAAAGGTCAGCTGTCTGAAATCCACAGGTGATTACATGACAAGCGTCCGAATTAAGTTGACGTTTTAGCTTGTTATGATGGGCAGGTGCCGAGAAAAATTAAAGCGAATTCCTCTGTGTGCACCTTCCTCCTAGCAACTCATCACCATCCCCCCTGATCGCATTTACTGTCGATACCCCTAAAACCTATAATAAAAGTTATTTATATTTTTTATAAATACAGGTGTTGTCATTCTTCCGAGTTCAGCGTAATACTATACAAAGTCGTTACCTAAAATGCACTTCAGTCCTGCCGTAGTTACCTGAAATTCAGTACGCCATGACAAATGTGCATGTAAAAAAAAAATGAATAAACTTACAAAGAAAACAATGTTTTGATCACGTGAGATAAGGTAGGAATTAAAAAAACAAAACATAAAATCGTCGTTGATATTTGAACTCATATTTTTTCATTTTAATTCTCCAGGGAAATGGACTTAAAATCGGAGATACGACGAAAGTCATGACGTTTACCATCGGCTTATCCTAATCTTTTATGTTGCATCTTACATGATAATCTTTTGTAGTTTGTCTTGCTTTGATCTGGTTTCCTTGTTTCGATGAAAAGTATACTGGAATTAGGATCAATTGAAAACAAGGTAGGGAGAAGATAAGCGTATGGAGAGAATTGAATGAGAAAGAGTAACAACAATAAAGGGGAGTAAGGAAACATCAGATAAAAAGGAAGAGTTCATGGGTGATGGTTAGCAGGAGAAAAAGCAAAGCAGGGAAAGAAGAAAAAGACAATAAGGAAAAAGTTCAATTCAAAAAGTAGGTTGCAGAAGAGCAGAAATAAAGATAAATGTGAGGTAATGTGCATCATATGTGATGCAAAAACAGCAATACTATTATTATTATTATTATTATTATTAATATTATTATTATCATTATTGTTGTTGTTATTATTATTATTTCTATTATTGTTATTATTATCATTATTATAATCATTATCATTATTATTGCTATTATTATTATTGTTATTATTGCTATTATCATTATTATTGTTATTATTATTATTGTTGTTTTTATTACTATCATTATTATTTCTATTATTGGTATTATTATTATCATTATTATTATCATTATTATTATTGTTATTATTATTATTGTTATTATTATTATTATTGTTATTATTGCTATTATCATTATTTTCATTATTATTATTATTATAATTATCATAATTATTATCATTATTATCATTATTATCATTATCATTATTGTTGTTATTATTATCATTATTATTGTATTATTGTTATTATTGCTATTATCATTATTATTATAATTATTATTGGTATTATTATCATTATTATTATTATTATTGTTATTATTTTTATTATGATTATTATTATCATCATTATTATTATTGTTATTATTGTTATTATTATTATAATTATTATTGTTATTATTGTTATTATTATAATTATTGTTATTATTATCATTATTATTATCATCATTATTATTATTATCATTATTATCATTATTATCATTATTATTATCATTATCATTATTATTGTGAATATTGTTATTATTATCATTATTATTGTCATTATTATCATTATTATTATCATTATTATTATTATAATTATCATTATTATCATCATTATTATCATTATTATTATTGTTATTCTTATAAATATTTTTATTCTTATTCTTGTTATTATTATTATTATTATTATTATTATTATTATTATTATTATTATTATTATTATTAATCGCCCATGTACAGCAAGTACTTCATTTTTAATTTGTTTTAATGACATTTTTTTATATTGCTGTGGTATCATAGGTATGATGAATAGTAGTGGTTATAAGAGACAAGAAACAACGCAAAAATAGTGAGTATTGGTATGATGTAGATAGGATTAAGGCGCTTCTAAATGTGTATGAACATATGATGGTGTTACTAATACTTATTTGAATTTTAATAGTAAGTAAACATTGACAGCAGTTAATTGAATCTAGAATATAAAACAAAGATATAAACTAAAGATATATAAAGTGATGTATAAAATAAAGACTAAAAAGTAAATTAATGTTAAAATTGAATTTAGATGGCTAAGGTCATATGCATACTCGACGTCTCAAAAACCTGTGGAAGCTGAGACGATGGGAGACTATGGTATAAGAGCCAAAACAATGTATAACACGTCCGATGACACAAGTGACAACAGTTTATAGATTTCCATGTCCTTTATAGGATTACCCATGACTTTCAGTTCATTCAAAATAGTAATCATAAGTAAACCGAAAACATCATAAAGAATAATAAAGAATCGAAAATGAAATTTACAATGCTCACCAAAAAGCAACATAATCAAATTATACCTTTAACCTGAATAACATCCGCAACTTTTAACAAAAAAATGTTCCTCGCGCGGAAAAGACGAACCTTATCTTCTATAATTATGGGCGACCCACCAACACCAAGAAAAGTTTCCAATGTAGATATAAACATTTTAAAGGAATGTTCATCAAAAATGTACAGAGCTCCACTAGTAGACACGCCTGTTATATTCATATACATTTTACATAATATTGTTTTGAAGAGAGGTGATGCTAAAATCTTTCTAAGAAATGATAAAGGTAGATAGTGTTTCTGTGTTCTTCAAAATGATAATTTTCTTCGAACGTTTAAACAAAATATATTTTCTGTACAAGCTGTCGTTAAACAAAGCGCAAATATAAACTGAATGGAAGTGTATTCGATGTTAAAGAATATGGAAGATTATATTATTTAAAAGTTGTCGCGTCAAAAACCACATTCCATGATTTGAAAACTCAGCTAATAATTTGCGGACACTGCAATATTCCAGCAGTTTCCGAATGCTGTAATCAGAATAAAAAATACTCATCTAAGAACTTGATAAACTGTGACGTTTGTACAAAATGGATAATGGCAAAGTACTGTTATACAATGGCCGGGTAGATTTATTTAATCTTTTTTTTATCCATCTATCTATCTATCTATTTATTTATCTAGCGATGAGTGGACAACAGAGATTTAAATGGTGACATGTTTTGACACGTATCAAACTTTGTAACCAGTCAGTTTGCACTGAAAGTATCCAAACGGAGACTGGACGTGACGTGTAACATGCCACGTTTTCAGGTTTGCGCCAGCATAGTTTAAGTTCGATCCAAGAAATTAAAGAAGGGGGTGAATAGAGAAACCACGAGTCAAGATTCATTCCAGTTCTGCTGTCACGATATACATGGGAGCGAATAAAATATATATTAAAACACTCATTCGTATTGGGTCTTTATCTGGAATCGTTTTCTTTTAAACGGGTTCCAGCTCCCCCTAAGGACGTTTGGCGAATCCCTAGAAGCGACCAGCAGCAGAAACAGGTATGTCGTCATGTTACGCGTATTTTATGTTGATACACAAGCACGCATTACCATCACTAGATGAGTCGCGGACCGTTAAGATAGACATTTAGGCACGAGGACAATAGTCCGTTATACTACGAACACTAAATACATACATTTATATATACGACCGTTATGTTAAGAATAAGTATGTTTAGAAACACTTTTTAAATATCGTGGCAAGTTGGCCTAATGATTTTCTTACTTGCGACACTGTCTTTAGGTTTTGGTTTCGATATCAGCTCGAGTATTATTTTTTACTTACAAGAAGTGAACTGTTTAGAAAAACACATAATGTTCGCGTGCAGATATTTCAGTTTCTCCCATTTGTTTATTTACTTTATTTTTTCAGGAACTATACGTTGCGTTTAATACCGGGCAACGCAGGGTACATCTGCTAGTTGACGATAAAATATATCGAGAAATCATAGGGAGTCATATATATTTAATTGCAGCCACACAGTAAAAAAAAAGCTATCGCGAAAATTATCAAGAACGACAATTAAGGATCTAAACATGCTAAGCAATTTCTTTTATCATCTAAAATGGGTTAAGTGACAATCTTTAGAACGTTGTTAATCTAAGCATACCGTTAAATTTGACGAGTTTTCAGATTCAGATGAGAGAAACGATGAACATCGAAAAGTATAACTCGATACTTTTCCAGACTATAAAAATCAGGACTATTTTATCATGGAAATCTAAGAAGCAGAAAATTATGCAACTTTCTATTTGTGAAGCTGACTTTGTAATGATCTCTCATTTTGCTCAATAATCTCTATACATGAAGGTTATGCTGAACACTGTGTATTTTCTTTAATGTGTGTATAGGTAAGTACAAGCTATAACCACCACTATTACAACAACAAAAACTTATAGATATAAATACAATGTTAACTACATGCAAATAAAAAAAAAACTGTGCAAATTTCGAAAATTACACCGACATTCACGCATTGAATGTAAACATAATTAAACAATCTAATCCCATAATTTCAGTTATGGAAGGTTTATTTCCAAACAGTTTTTATCGCCTGTATTTGATGGATTTAAAATATTTGGTTTTCTTTATTTCTTAGGAATTTTGGCAAATTATAAAATATGAACCAATTTCAGCAATCAATACCAAAGTTTAGTAAAACATGTGTATTTTGCTTTTGTATTAATGTCATTTTGTTAGATATTAAGTTTATCTGTTTCACAAAACGGCACCACAGCCAACAAGGTCTAAGTGATAGTTGAGATGGTTTGTTGCCTGTTGACTAGGATGTCTTCTGTGCAACCATAGGAAGTTGACCCTCCCAAGCTTTGGGTTCTTTCTTCAAGTGAAGATTAGTTCATTGCTGATCGCCTAAAGGGACCCTACTTGGCAACGCCGAGGCATCCTAGGCAAATTAATTTTTCTCTGGCTTCTCAAAATTCACTTTCTGATCCGTATCTCACATCAGTCTGTCGTGGGAGAGAGATAAATAAATTCTACAGCAAACCAACTCATTTTCGGATCATTTAATTCGAAGCACAATCTTATTTTAAATGATTCATCCGTAAAATTAACTGTAAACAAATTGCTTTTTTGACCCTAGCTGAGGCGAAGCCCTTTGAATAGATCTGCTAGTTTTGTAAGTTGGGATCGCCTATTTACTGTGCCGCGATGGTACCTACTCAGCTAATCAATAATCAAGTTGTGATTAAACTTACATTATCACCAACGCAGGTAACCTCTTCAGCTAGTATACAATCATGAAGAAATTGCATTGATAAACTCGGCAAACTCTGCCTGTCTTATCTAACAAATAGAAGGGAACGAAATACATTTATACAAAGAAATAAAAACAATTATTATTTATTAGGAAATCTGTGATCAAAAAAAGTACAAAACAACAGTAAACAGTCGTGTGAAATCGTCGCTTCGTATTTGTTTCAACCTTAATTAAAATGTCTACAAACTTTAGGAGAAAACACCGAGCTGAAAATTACATTAAAAAAACAATAGAATTGTATTTATTTGGACGCTATCTTATTCGGTAGTATTGCTTAGGTGATACATCTCTAAAGATATAAAGTCAACTTCAATTCCACTATGAAGAGACACCTTTCCAGATTTAGGGTTAACTGCCCTTACTTTGCTAATGGAAGCCGCCAGTCCCAGAACATTTGTATCTTGAATTAGAAGCTTATAAATGATCAGAGTTTTTGCAACTTTCAGTTGATAATAATAATCCTGCTTTTATATAACAAGCGTGATTATCTTGTTATTCTTTTCTTCTTTTTTGCTTTAAATGGTTTCTACTTTCCAGTGACGCCGGATTGAGAGATCAGGCCTAAACGGATCATTCACTCTACCTAAAAATCTAACCCCTTCACTGTTGGTGCCCCTAAATTACAGAAAGCTTTCTATTCTAATATTTTCTTGCCTCAAACAGCGAAATTCGGAATTTCCTTACTGCTGTCTGTTTCTTTGTCTGTACTGATATGCAAAAGTTTAAATGTAACATAAGCAAATATCTTGTTAATCTTTTCTAGATATGGTTGTAAATAGTATCCCCTTCCATCCCAGTGGCGATATGCTTTGTAAGGGGTGAACATGAATATATATATATATATATATATATATATATATGTGTGTGTGTGTGTGTGTGTGTGTGTGTATATATATATATATATATATATATATATAAAGGGCGAATGAACTCTTTTTCTGGGTCAACGGCCAACTAGCACCGTGTATATTTGTGTGTGTATATGTGTGTATTGGGGTAGAGAGGGCTCTCGTAAGCCGTGGTGAAGGCAACCTTTCTAGGAGAAGCAAATCTCTGATTTAAAAAACCATAAAGCGGGAGACCATTACCCGCATTAAGCTGGTCTGCAGTTTAATTTGTTGCTGGCTATCTTGGTCTTGCTTGTTGCTGGATCTCAACATTTTGAACCGAGAGAGAGACTTAGCTGTCGTACAAAGCTAAGACTCTGTAACATCATATTTGTATAGATACTCCCTCAGACATTTGGGCTCATAGATTATAAATGTCTGAGGGAGTGGCACTCATCTGACAAGACGTTGCAATCATCATATATATATGAGCATCGTTTTACAAGTAAAATCTATCTTTTAACTTAAAGAGCTCTGAAGACGAGGAGATTACAATTAAAACGACTTTCTTTTCTTCACAATTTATTTTTCTACATAGTCTCCACCATTCCAAATGCACATTTGCCATCGGATTCAAGGATGCATCTCTGCCTCTTTACGCACGCCCATTAAAGTGGGATTCTTTCTTAGAGTTTCATAACGTTAATATCTGTAACAGAGTGATGAAACCTTCAGGTAATTAAAGGATATATATTATTTAATTGAAATCATTGAGATGAGTATCATTTATTAATTCATTTATTACGGACTATTATCCTCAGCTTTTTCTTACTTGTTTCATGACGTTTCGGCCAACTATTCCTCTGGCCTTCGTCAGGTGGTAACGCGAAAAGATAGGAAATCCGAACCTCGTAACTGTGTTCTTAGCAATTACTGCTTTTCATAGTTGTTGTTGTTGTTGTTGTTGTCCCACCACTTTCTGGCCAAGTAAACCTATGGCCGGCTTTGGGAAGGATTGAAACCGCTATCTTTAGACAATTATCACCTGAAACCGTAAAGATTCAACGTCTCTACCCACTGCACCATGAGCCTTCGAGTTTCAATCCTAGCCAAAGCCGGCCGGAAGCTTATTTGGCCAAAACGTTGTGAGACGACAACAACTATGGAAGGCTGTAATTGTTAATTCAATTGTTAAGGTTGCAGTTAGGAGATTTGGAGTTCCTATCCCATCGCGGTTACCAACGTAACGAAGGCCAGAGGAATAGTTGGCCGAAACGTCGTGAAACAACAACTAAGAAAGATGAGGATAAATAAATTAAAGGATACATAACACTCATCACAACAAGCCTCTCTGAGCCATTCGTAGTAGTCAAAAATGAGAGAGGGTAGTATTTTTAGAACAGCTTTAGTATATACTTCTGATACGTTTCTATTGTTTTTGTTTTTTAGTGCATTTTCTTCTCAAACAAGGCACAGTTCCGCTTTGACGTAGGAGGCTACTATCTGGGGCATAATTTGTAATGTTACTATGTAGGGAGTTGAGTAGCAAGATGGCTATTTACATTATACTTCGACTTCTGCATGTCAGTATAGTCAGGGAAGCAGGAACCCGGAAGGGAATTCCAACGTCAAGTAGTCCTAGGGAAGAAACTATTAGAGTAGAAGACTTTCTGGCATCTGGAGATTTCTACTGTGTAGGGGTGGGATTTTGCTGCTTGTCGGGTTTGTCGGGGGTATTTAGTAGTCCCTCACGTTCAAGTGGCGATATGCTTTGTAAGGGGTGAACATGATTATATATATATATATATATATATATATATATATATATATATATATATATAGTTTTTCCCATTACGCCATATTGAATTTTTATCAAGTTTTATCAGGTTTGATAAAAATTCAATATGGCGTAATGGAAAAATATAAAGGTATCTGCAGCTTCTCTTCCAATTTTCGGATTTTTTAATCACATTTCAATTCTTTTTGACGGATTGATTGTTGCTATTTCTTCTGATTAGTTTAGGGCATAATAGATTCACTGATTGATATAAAAATTTAGTGATTGATTTTGCGCTACAAAACAGATACTGTCAAAAATTTTATAAATCAACTGAATTAAAGGAATAAATTATAAGATGGTCAACATCATGAATTTTGGAATTTTACCTTTTTTCATTTATTCTCTATATTGCTCTGAGCTTCTTAAATGAGGATTAATATATAATAAGAAAATATATTTCTACAGAAATATATATATATATATATATATATATATATATATATATATATATATATTGACGTTTAAACCTCTTTAAAAAAAACGGGCAAAATCAAATCCTGTTGACTTAGAATGAGTGCTTGGGTGCCAAACTTCTGTTATATTGTATTGCTATTGTATTAATTTCTACTAATCCCCAACGGCGCATTGATCGGCTAACATAATACTTAGTTCGCTGCACTTTTTCACAAATAAGGTTCACACAGTATTTCCTCCAGATCGGCTCAGTTGTTTCCGAGAGAAAAAAGTAAAGCCGGCAGACTAGCAAACTAATATATATATATAATGTAGATGTGTATATAATGACTTTGGGTTTTTGAGCTGGCATCTCCGCAGATATCTTTTTATTAATCATTGGTTTCGTGACAACAGATAATTCCATCATTTCAATTTGAAATATTAAATACATTTTATAATTTGATTTTTATTTCTTGTTTTTCTATTTTATGAAAGGACGCGACATTTGTTCCGTATCAATATTCATATAACGTTAAGTATATGTATTTATTTAGCTGTATTTACAAGAATCGCCCATAAAAGAATTAATCGATCATTAAGATGCTGTTATACGGGTTACATTAAGTTTTATGTACTTACATAAAAATGAGGCGGAATATTTTCGTTAAGTATTCAGATGCGGCCAATATTTGGGAAATTGTAGCAGTAGGTATCAAAAACAATTAACAAAGGCTCCCTTAATTTCAGTTTATGTGAAGGAAGGGGGCAATAGTCAAGTGGTTAACGACACAAACTGAGGATTTGGGTGTCCCAAACTCGAATCTATAAAATCTATATTCTATAAAATTAGTTTCAGTTAGGATGTTGGCAATGTTCACATGATGCCTCCTGTAATACACAATGTCTTTCTAGAAATCATTCTGACAAGAAAAATGTTGGGAAAACCAATGCCAACAAGAAACTCTTCTTAAAGCGATGATGATGAGTTAAAAAGATTTTAGCAACCTTATGTATGCTCATCTTCCCATTTCGAAAATTCTAATCATTCAGGTTTGCATTGAATTAATAATATAAGACCAATTAATATTCGCTGAATTTGAGTTCTTTGATATTAGACATTTTCTAGAATTAAAGTGTGTATCAATCAATTAATATTTGCTTTTTTAAAAATATTTTTGAATTATTGAATTAAAAAAAAATTTTAAAATGTTTTGGATATTTTTATTGATATTTTTATTTTTGATATATTTTTTTATATTTTTATTTTTGATATTTTTTATTTTTTAATATTTTTTGAATTATTGAATTAAACATTTAAAAAAAAATTATTGATATTTTAATTTTTGATATTTTTTGATATTTTTATTTTTGATATTTTTTTATTCTTTAATATTTTTTGAATTATTGAATTTAAAACAATTTTTAATTAATTAATATTAGACATTTTCTAGAATTAAAGTATGTATCAATCAACGTGGGTTTTATACAAATTAGAATAGGAATTCTAGTAAATGAGTACGATTATCTGATTTTAATGTTATACATAGATCTGTACGTGGAATTTATTTTACACGTCCTGATATAGGCATATCTTACTCGCTCCTTCGCTCGGTCTTTCTCTCTCTCTCTCTCTCTCTCTCTCTCTCTCTCTATATATATATATATATATATATATATATATATATATAGATATAAAATGTTAAAGTACACACACGCACACATAGATATATGTATATATATATATATATATATATATATCATAAAGTATTTAATGATAATCTTCTTAAATTTAATTAGGATAAACAATTTTTCTGCATTAAACTAGCATAAACTAACTACTTTTTCTGCAAAAGTTAACATTTATTCGGAGATTGTATTTAAATTAAGGTATGTATATGTTTGCATAAGTTTATAGAAAAAATATGATTATTCAATTTTATTTTCTCATTTAATAATGTGAATCATTATATTTATGAAGTATGTTAAAATATATAGCAACAGAGCATATACAAATAACTGCCAAAAACTGTATATTTCAAATTCTAAGATGTTTGATAATCTATCTCACCCTTCTTTATTCCAGCATGTTAAAATATTCCATTATATTTACATGTTTACATATATATTCGCATATATGTAAACAGGTGCAGACAGGCACACACACACACACATACATACACACACACACACACACACACACACACACATATATATATATATATATATATATATATATATATATATATATATTGCCGAGTTCGAATCTGTCGACTGGTGTTAATCGTGACACGCTGCACTGAAGATTCCCGAAAGGATGAAACACTTGTGTCTGTGGGTATTTAATTATTATAGTAAAAAAAATAATTATATAACCTCGCCGGACTACTAAATGTATCTCTTTTACGTAGATGTTTTTATTTGTTTTTGTTAGCGATACTTTCTTGAATGAATTCAAGTATTTATACGAAAGTGCATTTTTACCTAAATGCTTGTTGGGAATAATTTTCCCATTGACCAATCTGGTACCCACCTTTAATGGGGAGCGGCATATATATTATTTTTAAAATATAATTATCCACTGACACGTGTTTCGTCGTCCACGACTCATCAAAGTGGCTGAATCTAGCGAGATTCGAAATCGGCACCTCGTAATAAGAAGCCTGGACCTCTACCACGCGGCTAACCTCGCCGGACAACTAAATGTATCATTTTACGTAGATGTTTTTATTTGTAAAATGTATCATTTTACGTAGATGTTTTTATTTGTTTATATATATATATATATATATATATATATATATATATATATATATATATATATATATATATATATATATATATATATATATATATATAAAAAGTGATGGTTGTGTAGTTCCAACGAGAGAAAAATGTATATTTAAAAGAGTGTAGCCATAACAATTGTGGGTTTTTTTTAAAGGTTTTCATCATATTTTTATTTTAAAATATTTTTATAACGCGTTTCGAGCTTAGGGTGTGCTCTCTTCAGATGTTTTCGTAAAAAGTTTTTCTTTAAAATAGGAGTTTGTAGAGTTACCTCCGCTGATATTAAATATGTTTTTTAGAGTGATGCGTGTGTTAAGACATTCTGACTCCAACTGTAAGTGTTCAAATGTCCGGTCAAAGTTATTTTCAAAGAGTGTTTTTTAGTCCATATGCTGAAGGTTTTTATGGGTTTTTTAGGGTTCTTTTTAAAGACTTTCTTTCCCCATGTATAGCATACACTCACACACAATCACACACGCATACATATGCATTCATGTACATGTACACATGCACACGCACACGTACGCAGGCACACGCACATACACACACGTACATACATAGAAATATATGTAGGAGCATACATATATATATATACCCACCTACACACTCACACACGTACTCGCATACATCCACCGCTAACAATTATTTTTATTTTTTTATTTTATATATATATATATACTTTTTTCCCCCAACCAAAACACGCATGTATATATGCGCTTAATCATTCAGACATACGTACATGCACCCACACACACACAAGTAAGATGGAGAATAGGTAGAAGATATATATACACACACATACACGCACATACACACATATATGTACACACTTATATGTATGTGCACATACACTCACAAACATCCACATACTATGTAGGCACACACACATACACATACACATGCACACACACAGACATATGCAGGGGCTCACACATACGCGTATATCCATATCCACACGAACACATTTACCCACTCATACATGTGCATACATATGTATATATATATACACACACATACATAAGGATGTGTATACACTCATCCACCCATATATATATATGGGCACATGCACTCACAATCACACATACACATACATATTCATACATCCCACCTTATGTATATATTGGTTGAAGTTTCCTTTCTAATCCAAGCACATATGCATACATGGATTCGGTCACCCAATGCACGTATACATACAAACAAGATGTAGCATAGATAACAGATGATATATATATATATACACACACGCATACACAATCATATGTGCACACCCACGCACACACACATATACACACGCACACACGCGCGTACATACACATACATACGTATAATTTCTAGTTGTTTGTTTAGTTAAGAGAAAGTGTGCGTGTGCCTTATTGTGCTTTTTTTGTTGTTTCGTGTGTGAGGGTGCACACCTACCCAAGTATGCATGCGTGTAAGTGTATTTTGTGTTTTGCCTATTTATGTGTATAATTATGGATAGATGTTTAAGGCGGGGTTAAACTTTGCTATGAAATTTTTTTCTTGTGTTAGCAAGTAGAAGTAGTTGTCAGTTTGGAAGATGGGCATTATCTCGAATCTGCCTCCACTGCATGTGTTTATATGTTGTGATACATGTAGGTGTCTATTTTCCGCGATTTTGATGTTGGATCGGTGTAGGGCTACTCTATTACTAAGGTTTTTTGTAGCGCCTATGTAGGATTTATCGCATGCTGGACATTTTATTACATAGATCACGTTTTTTGAGGTGCAATCTAGTTTTTTTTTAATTTTGAATGTTTGTATGGGGTTCGTAAATGTGTATGTGTTTCCCTCTAATATTATCTTGCAGACTCCACATCGTTGTTTGTTGCATTTTGTGACTCCTTTTGTTGGGTCTTGATTGAGTTTGGATGAGGTAAGAATGCGTTTTAGGTTTTTGGGTTGGCGTTTGCTTTTTATTATTTTTGTTGTTTTAAGGAAGTTGTTTAGTTTGCTGTTTTGGTTAAGTAGGACGAGGTTTTTCGTTATCTCTGTGAAAAGCTCTGGGTTGTTTGTGTTGTGTGTGGAGACGTATGTTAGGATTTGTTCTTTGTTTCGTTCTTTAGGGGTTCTCAAATCTTCTACTGGTATATTTGTCGCAAGTTGGATCCCTTTGTCTATAAGTTGTGATGGGTATTTTCTTTTTCTTAAATTTATTCGTAGTTCCTTGGGTCGGATTTTCCGAAGGTTATTGTCCGTGATTATGGTGCAGATTCTACGTGCTAGGGTGTAGTGAATTGATTTTATGCAGCTTTTAGGGTGGTGACTTTTAAAGTGTAGGTATTGTTGGGTGTCTGTAGGTTTGCGGTAAATGTCTGTGATAATGTTATTGTCTTTAATCTTTATCAGTATGTCTAGGAAAGGTAATTCTGTAGAGCTTTGTTCTATGGTGAATTTAATTTTTGGGTGTAGGTTCTGGAGTATGGTGTGTAAGTCTGTGATGTCCCCCCATGTGGGTTTCCATAGGATGAAGCAGTCATCTAAATACCTTTTCCATGATTCTACAAACAGTATTTTAGTGCTGTGGCCAAATTTTTGTTCTATTTTTTATATAAGGTTTCTTCTAGGTAGGCTAATGTAAGGGTTGCGTAAGTCGGTGCCATTTTCGTTCCCATTGTTGTACCTAGTGTTTGGATGTAGTTGGTATTGTTGAATTCGAAGGAATTATTATTTAGAATTATGTCTATACTATCGATAATGAATTGCTTTGTGAATCTGGGATGTAGTGTTTGTGCGTGTCTGTTGCTCCAAAATATTATTGCTTCATTTCCTAATTCATGGGGTATATTACTATATAAACTGCTAACGTCAAATGTAACTAATAGTGTCCCGTTTTCTACTGTATGTGGTAAGGTAGTAAGAAAATGGATGTCGTCCCTTATGTAGCTCTTAACTTGATCTGTGAAAGGTTGTAATAAGATGTCTATTAAGTTGCTAAGTCTGCTTGTCGGACAGGCTGGTCCTGCTACAATGGGTCTAAATGTATATATATATATATATATATATATATATATATATATATATATATATATATATATATACTAGCAATCGGTGCCCGGCGTTGCCCAGGTGTTTTGAAGTGTACGCTGAGGAAAAAAAACGGTCAATTTTTTAAAACTTTGACCTCTATTATGACCTCTTAACATTTATTGTTTAGGGATCAAGTAAAGTTAATAAGTTAGATCCATGTCCAAGGAATCTATATATAAAATATCACGTGTTTAGCCCTTAAATTGTAGGAGGAGTTTGGTAGAGTTCTCAAAGGTCAAATTGTTGAATATTGACCACTTAATCGCCAAATTTCTGTCGAAAACCTATCACATCGATATTCCCAAATCTCAGTACCCTGTATATCAAATTTCGAATCTGTAGGCTTAAAATTGACAGAGTTTTAGCGTAGGGAAATGCACACAGACGTACAGACACACACAGACACTATCACTTATACATATATATAAACATAAACATCATATATATAAGGATAATAGTACGCCATATATATAACAAAAGACCATTATTTACTGAAGTGAAAGGAAAACCCGGGGGAACTTTACCCAAAAATAAATCTATATTTTTTGTGTGTATTTATAGTCTGGTACTTATACAGTTTAGTGACGACATTAAAAAATGGAAATATTGAAAAAAAAATTTATTGTACGTAACTGTTATAGACTGAAGTTCTCCGAAAAAAAAATTTCACTTCATTTGATCAAGTAGTTTTTTTTTACAGCGAAAAACAATGATTTATCACGGCTACGTCAACGTGGCCATTTTGGAAATGTTATTGCAGGCCCAGGAATTCCCCAAGGGCAGGTAACTGCCGTACATAGCAGAATACCTCCATTTCAGGCCAATCTAGCCCTTTTTTCCCCCACCAGAATGAGATTTTTTTTTTTTTTGCGAAGACAGATGCCATTTTTGGGGTGTTTTTTTTTTTTTTAATTTGTAACAGAAGTAAATAAACGAAGTTTCGAAGTTATCCATGCGTGTCCAACTGCGCATGTTTCGAAAATAATCTCGTATAAAAATTCTTCAATTCTTTGCATTCTTCAATTTCTTTGCATATTCAATAGTATTCTTATTTAAAAAAAAAACGCAAAAAAATTGCAGATGTGTTGTGCGCATCTCAATATGGCGAGAAAAAAAAGGCTAGATTGCGAAATTTGGCCTAAAATGGAGGTATTCTGCTAGGTACATTTCCAAAATGGCCACGTTGACGTCGTCTTGATAAATAATTGTTTTTCGCTGTAAAAACAAAACTACTTGATCAAATGAAGTGAAATTTTTTTTCGGAGAACTTCAGTCTATAACAGTTACGTACAATAAATTTTTTTTTCAATATTTCCATTTTTTAATGTCGTCACTAAACTGTATAAGTACCGATAGTCTTATCAACACCCCTTTTTTATATTTATTTAAAAAGAAAATACAACTTTATACAAATTCCCTATTAATTTTTTTTTCGGTTCTCTTATACGATGATCATATTTATTTAACTATTACGTGTAATTATATTCATACAGATATTCTATATGATTTATATTTGCGTAATATTTGCGTAGAAATGAAGAAAATCAAATTTACTGTGTATTTATCGTGTTGCCATAACAACGTGACGTAGCCAAGGACGGTAGTGGACGTGAGTGTGTGTGCGTGTATTGCGCGTGTTTTCGTGCTGTATTGTTTCGTATCTTATCAACTTCTTCGAATCTATGTGTACATTAATACAAACCCGTTTTTCGAGCTGAATAAATGTGTTGCATGGAATAAAACACGAAAAATATATCCAGTTTGGTAGAAAAGTAACTTATCTTGCCTTTGATAACATTTATTTGTTATATATTTGTTTTTTGACAACTTTTTCGAATCTATGTGTACAGTAATACAAACCCGAAATGAAAAGACCACGAGTGAACGCGCGTTTTACATAAAAATAAGTATTTTTAAATTTTATCTTTCTAGCTTTAAAAAAAAGTTTAAACATTTTATCAGCCGGCATAATTTATTTTTAAATATTGAAAAATTTCAGGAAAATTAATTTTTGCTAGATTTTCAAAACATTATTTTCGTGTTGTGTACGTGTCTGCGGCTAGCACCGGAATGGCGGCCGTGATGTCGTAGGTTGGATTATAAGATTGTGTAAGTTTCGTATTTTTTTAATTTGTAAATAACAAGTTAGAAAAAAATTAAACCCTTCCAAGATGGACAATAAATAAAGCCATAATATTTTATGGTAAAGTTAAGAGCCTACGAACCATAGTTTTTTAGGAGATGTGATTATTGGATTAACCAATCAGAAATCGTCTGTGGCACACACATCTCTGTTTTTATAGATATATAGATATATGTTTTTGTTAGCGATATATATTCATATATATATATCGCCATATATATCGCCATATATATATATATATGGCCACAATATTTGCGAAAGAAAAACCGAATAACAAGATATATTACGTAGGTATGACTTCCTTAGATTTAAAAACCCGATACTATGACCACAAAAGTACATTCAACAATAAAAAACAACGTATGAAAACAACACTAGCGAATAAATACTGGGAACTCAAAGAAAGTGGACATTCGCCGGTAGTCGAATGGAAAATAATAAGACAAGCTACCACGTGTAGGGACCTAGACGACCCATGTAGATTATGCCTTCATGAAAAATTTGCTATCTTGTACTTTAAAGAACCCCAACATCTATTAAACTGTAGAAAAGAAATAGCAAATAACTGTGTTCACAAGATAGAATTAACTCTAGGATAGCGATACAAAATAGTTTTAAAACTAACAAAACCAATAGAAAATAAACAAATAAATAAATTAAATAAACATGAATATAGATAAACGATCACACATATATGTATGTATATATATGTATGTATATATATATGTGCATATATGCATGTACACACATATATATTCATATATAAACTAACATAAAAAAACACTAACCTAGTTTTAAAACAGATCAAGAAACTAAATAGAGCACACACAAAGGAACAGGTCAACTAGAGGCCAAATAGGCCTTTGTCCGATAAATGCATGCTGATTGGCTGATAGGAACGGTGTGGTGGATACTAGAAAGCTGATTGGCTAACTAAAATATTTATAGAAGAGGAGCATATAAAAACGATAAACAACCACAGAATTCGCGCATAAGCCCGAAGAGTCCTAGAGTGGATGAAACGCGGAATATTCAATGTAGTTTAATCGCCATATATATTTTATAGATTACTATACTTATATATATATATATATATATAGAAAGAGAGAGAGAGAGGGAGAGAGAGCCTAATTGAAGAAAATTAGGATAAAAGATAGTCCTGAATATGGCGTGGAAGAATAAAAACGAAAAATAAGCAGGGGAAAAACATTACATAGAAATTAAATTATGTCCTAAAAGATTTTCTTTTTTTCTTGCAAAGAGAAGTTCTCAAAGACTCAATAAAAATAGTTTCTAGAATTCCTAGATGCAAGGGTGGGTGCGACTTATTCAAGATCGTAAACATGTCAGCACTGAAATTCGTGGTACATGCATGGTTATTTATGAGGTACTCGGAAATCAAAGAACCATGCGTATTACCCCGAACATCCGAAGATAAAAAATGTGCAAACCTAATCTTTGAAGGTACTTCTTGTTTCAAACGAAAATCCAATCTTTGCGATATTCGCCCAACGTAGTGCGCGCTGCAACTACATTTGAATAAATATATAATAGAATTATTATGGTGAGCTGGGAGAACATCTTTGCAAATGGACGACAACATAGGTCCGGTTGAAAAAATAACGCGTGGATTCGATGCAAAATAACACCGTTGCACAGACAAAGAAATTTGCTTAGCAAATCAGTCGCTGATAGTATGTAGCCAAGGAAGACAAAGGTAAACAGGACATCTATTAGCTACAATTTCTTTATGTTTATAAAAATTGGAAACTTCCTTATTAATAGTAGTTTCAACAATATCTAAGGAGTAGCCATTGCTACAAAGGGTCTTAGTAATGAATTTTAGCTCATCATCCAGATTAACTTTAGAATAAATCATCGAGGCTCTATGTGCTAAAGTTTTTATTAAATTAAACTTTTGGTTTGTAGGGCAAAAGGAGTCCCAACGCGTATAGACCCATAAAACTCATAAAAGTGGAGTACCGTTGAGGCTCATATTATCAATGATAGGGTCCTCTCAACACAAGCTAAATGGTTGACAAGTATTTTAGACCCCGTTTCGGAACCTTATAGTTTATCTTGCATTAAGGACTCTTTTATTTTTGCTAACTTCATACACAACTATACTCATTCTGACAAATTTATGTGTTCTTTCGATATTTGTAGTTTTTTCACTTGCGTCCCATTTTTAAAGACTATTAATATTTGTGCTGACGCTTTATATCGGAGTCAACTTCCAAATAAAATATAACAAATCTACACAAGCACACGATATATACCTATAATAACGTGCAATTAACTCTGTACTAAAGTGAAGAGGTTAGCTTCCAAATATGTCCGTTTTCTTTTAAGGATTATAACAGGAAAAGATGAAAGTTGATTGAACAAAACAAAACGAACTTTTTTTTCAGCAATTTTAATTCCGGAAAATTAATTTAAATGGGAATCATTGTCCAGGTCCGCAGCAGTTTTTTTTTAGTTGTTTCTTTCCTCGTGACAATGTTGTCACGTTAAGTAAAAGCACAGAATAGTCACAACATATAATCCAATGCTCTGTTATTACTTCGACACGGTACAATCATTTTACCCACGGGCGCCAGTGGCCGATATTTTACTGGGATTGCAGTGGCTCCCACTAACAACCGTAGTTTAATTGTTTTCTTTTTTACAGGTAATTTGGGGCATACTTCCATCGGACAATGTCGGTACACGGGTACTACTAGTTTATAATATAATGTGTTTATGCCAGCTTTTTGTGTATATAGAAAACTGGTCTTTACTTGTCTTCTTTTCCCTCATTGATCTGCTAATGTAATAAGATTTTATTTAACTTTGACTTTTTATATTTCATTTATTATATTAATTGCTCATCATATCTGTGTAATTATTTTTGTATCTTGATGCATTTCTTTGTATTAAATGATATTTTCATATCTTTATCAATTATACATGTGTGCGTATGTATGTGCGCGTATGTGTGTATGCCTGTGTGTGTGTGTGTGTGTGCGAAAAGCGTATCACCAGTAAAAATAATTTTGCTAATAATCGATAACAACCGAAAGAACTGGAAATCGGAAAACGAACTTTTAGTCCCCGAAGTGAAATAATCTATTCTCATTTCGAGACAAGCCATTTTTGGCCATCGGCTAATTTCTAATCGGCCTTCGATTGGAACAAGTAACGAAGTTCAAAGAAAATAGGCTCATAAACACCAATTTCAAATAATTCTTTGAAACACCTGCAAGAAATAATTTCAATTTCGCTTGTCTGTTTATTTACTGCGAAATCCTCTGGAGATAGCAACATGATATTTAGAACCAAAATATAAAATACAAAACGAACAACTAAGACAGCAATAGAGAACAATATCAATAATAATAATAATAATAATAATAATAATAATAATAATGATAATGATAATAATAATAATAAGTTCTCTAACCCCTCTCCCGTTCCCCCATTACTACAACACAGTCCCCCCCCCAAAAAAAAAGAGTAAAACCGATTAGCCAAGTAATCAAGAAGGAAATAAAAGACGGAGGAGAGAGCACTAACAAGACCTCCACTGTATAAGTACGAAGAGAACTGAGACCTTGGGGAGGCTTATTGCCACTCAAATTCCAAGAAAGATCAATGGCAACTGCCAACGAGAAACCAATGGCAAGCAGCTGTTGCGAAAATGCAAATGTTATCGAAAGAGGTGGCGAGTACTGGAAAATCTTAGGAGACTTGTACTCATTATGTTTTCAGGGAACACCACAAGCTGTATTCAATGAGATCTTTGAAGACCTGTGTGAAAGCTCCTTGTAAGCCAATAATAATAATAATAATAATAATAATAATAATAATAATAATAATAATAATAACAACATTAATTATAATAAATATTTTAAAAAAATGTATAGAAATGTTTTGATATGATATAAAAAAAAAACATTTGATATTAAGAACACCCAATGTCCATTTGTTGTTGTTTTTTTTTCTATCGTCATCCAAATGACGTCAAGCGTCTTCTATTTTAAATGTCAAGTTTATTAAGCAAATGTGAAAAAGTCCGGTTTACAAAAAAGAACGAATGTCTTTGCAAAGTAGCTTTCTGTATTATTACATTTTCGCTCTGTCTTTAAATAAATCCTTCCTTGTTTTCTTATCTACATTGGACTTTTTCCCCCACTACATCTCAACAGATAATAGCCTTAAATAATTTAAATTATGCAGGTGCCAAGACAGTAATCATGAAATTAAACGTGATAAAGAAACCGGGGAAAGAAAATAGACCAACAAAATCTGAATAGGAATTCATGCTGGAAATTTAGATGAACAAATTTAAATAAAAGAAGCTTAAGCAATAAAAATGGTGGAAAAATAGTGATGTAACTGACAAGGACAGAATAAATAAGAAACACGAAAGACGAAAGCAAACAATAATTGCAAAAGAAGCAAGACTTCAAGGAAAACAAGACATCTTAAAACAATGAAATCAAGTTTTATAAAATGGAAACAAAAGAAAAACAAAAACAGAACAAACGGACCCAAGAGAAAGAAAACTCAACATATAAAAACTTGAAAATAGCCACAATAGAAATACCGATAAGCTGGAAGGCATGAAAGAACAGTTACAGCAAATCGAAAACAGGACAGGGGATGAGATCAGCAAGGAGACCCTCAGGAAAATCCTAATGAAAAATGGAACAAACTGGAGAGCTCTAGCTCGCGGTGGAATACACGCATACTGGTTAAAAATTGATGACAATACATTAAATATCACCATGGAATGTGTGTGTGTGTTTTTTATCGTGGCGGTGGATCCTGGCTGGAAAAGTAGGAATGAAGATTAACTGACCTAGAGTTTAAGGTAAACGGTAAAATCATGAAGGCTGTAAACGAAAGAATAGCAATCGTTGCTGATAGATGAATATTATAAAATACTTGAGTCGGTGAATTATGGAAATTGAGAGGAAAAATAATGACTGATTAAGTATCCTGCTACCACTTGTAAAATGACTTGTTTCGGAGAATTACTCTCCCCGGAAATATAATATGTATTTACGATATTGAATGAACTCAACTGATAATTTCCGGTAAACATGCATCAGATATTGGTAGGTAGTGCAAACATATTGAATTCGTATATGGTGTGTGTTTTGTACTGCTATAATGTTTTTCTAGATGGGAAACTCCCCTCTCCCCCCTCTCTCTCCACACACACACACACACACACACATATATATGTATATATATATATATATATATATATATATATATATATATATATATATATATATATATATATATATACCCCTTCTGTATATTCCTCTTGTAAAGCAATAAATTCTTAACTCGAATATATGTGTTTATATTTTGATTTTCAGAATTTAACTTTAACCACTAAACTTATATATTGCTCTATTCTTAAATATTGAGCTTCTTCTTTTTGGCTAGGATCACTCTGAAAGTATTACTTCAAGTAATATCTATCAGGATATGTCACCTGATTTTTAACCTGTGTCTTATCTCGGTTTATATATATATATATATATATATATATATATATATATATATATATATATATATATATATATATATGAGTAAAAGTAAAATAAATATATAAGCGCTGGTTGACGTTCTGTTATTTAAGAAGGAAAACCAAGAATTAATAGAATAGTTATGAACGGTTCGTCCCTATTTCAGGGGACATCATCAGGATTTCGTAGAAAAAATTTAGAAGCAAACGATTACAAACCACATGCGAGTGGAAAGGAAATTTTTTTTTTTTAAACTTTTTCTCTCGCATGTGGTCTGTAATCGTTTGCTTCTAAATTTTTTCTTTTCGAAATGTTGATTACGATTATATGAATTCTCGGTTTTCGTTCTCAAATAACACACACACACACACACACACGCTGACACAGACATATACATATATATATATATATATATATATATATATATATATATATATATATATGTATATATATATATAACTACTTCATTTACTCAAATAAAATTAATATACGAAAGTAAAATTTATGTGTAAACTTTAAGTATTTACTTCAAAAGTGCTCAATACGTAGGTAGAGCTAGTTAGTTAGTTATAAAATATATATGGCGATTAAGCTACACTGAATATTCCGCGTTTCCGCTTATGCATAAGCCTGAAGAAGAGTGGATGAAACGTGGAATATTCAGTGTAGCTTAATCGCCATATATATTTTATAACTAACTAACTATATATATATATATATATATATATATATATATATATTTTATAACTAACTAACTAACTAACTAACTAACTATATATATATATATATATATATATATATATATATATATATATATATATATATATATATATATATATATATGAATAAATCTGTTTGTCTGGATATCTATTAGAAAAACTAAAAGTAATTTCACGAAATTCTTCTCAAGTTGGTTTATCATTTGTAATTTACAACTTGAAATTTTATGTAACATCATTCGACGAGACAATACTAAAAACAAACAACAGTTGTCAGAATGATTAAAGATTAATATTAAACGTAAGACAATAAAAAAGATTTTTAATCAATGTATATAGCGGAGAAATTTCATTTTCACTGACACGAGAAGGTTGATAGCACAATATCCAATATATCGTTTCTGTCCGAAAATCTGCAGTTTAGAAATATCCATGGAAAAAATGAATATCTGTGAAAAAATTGATGCCAAATATTTCACACGCTTACTTGAGGCACAATCAGAGTGGGCGGTTTGATACACATAATGAGATCAGGAAGTAAGAAGTGTGATGTAAATATTCCAGAGAGTCTCTGTTCATTTGAGAAGGAATTGAACGAGAAAATAAAAACGATATTTTATGAAAGCATATTTATAAAAGAAAAAAATTAATACAATAAAAATATACTTTGTTTTTTTATATCACGGGAACGAACTTTTGTCCGACAGGAAATGAATCTACAAATCGTGTTATTTTTGAGTTGTTGAGATGAGGATTGATTATTTTTATTGTTTGTATTGTTCAGATTGTTCTCAAAAGATTTCGGTCTCGGCAAAGGCGCGTGGTTTAATAGATAAAGCACTAGGAGACACTAAGTTTCAATTAATATGCGGCGGGGTCTTGGTGAAGACGTTCAATTCTCAGTGCAGGCGACATTATTAATATAATTGCAAAATACTCAAGACATCTGCACGGGACAAGAGTAGTCTTCCCTCATGGATTTAATAAAAACTCAGTTCGAAATTCCGTTGAGATTCGGGAAGTCAGAAAGATTCCCAGATTTAACAGAAAGAGTTTCAAGTTCGGTAAGATACACCTGAAGAAGGAAGGGAGTTACATCGACCGAAACGTTTGGAGAATAAAAATAAGAACAGTAGTCCGAGTAATCTAAATAATGCACGTTGCTCTTCGTGCAAACATGTTGCTCTTCGTGCAATCAAACTTTAGATTAACTAGACAAAAGGCAATGATTCATTAATTATACTACGCTTATTCTGTTCATAAAAACTTGAAAATCGTTCCATCTGAAAAGAAATCAGAACAAAATAACAATACCGTTTACATATTTTTATATTGATTAGCTTGTTTGTAATCCATGATTTTTCCAGGCTTCTAATAAATTCACTTGTTCTTTGTTTAATTTTAGTCTTATCTTTTTGCCTCCATAAACACATATGTAATAACAATATACGGCACTCGTCTGCTTTCAATAAAATCCCCCCCAATTATCTCCGTTTCAGGCTTGAATTTTCTGTTTCACTTGTTACTTCTCTTTTCGAGATAATAGTGAATAAGTAGCAACAGTTGTCGCTGAAACGACGTGGTTGCTATGGAAACCAGTAATAAAAAGCGTCGTTCACCTCCTTACTTATTTTTACAATGCGAACATCAGAAAATTCATCATAATGCTTTTTTTTTACTGAACCCAAAAATTGATTTTTTTAAAGCAGTTCTAAATGACTAAAACTGCTACTTAGCCAAATATTCAAACACGGCAGTGTTTGTAATGATAGGTTTACTTATAACTTTTACAACTTGCAAGATATTATCCAATATGGTTACAGGGCAAAAATGAATGAATCAACCTTGAAAGTTCTCATCAGAATAGACAAACAATACGGCATCATAAATAAAATATAAAACGCGAACATAACGTCCTCATTTTACTTAATAAAATTTAAATTATCGTGTGACAAATATTGTTTAAAAATCGGCTTTTAATTTACGTAAGAAGAATTGGACAGGGAATATGCGTCTTTAATAAAACATTATTGTGAATTGAATTCATCGTTACATCGGAATTACATGCGTTTTTGTCTTATTCTTTCTTCCAAACAATGATTAATTGGATTCTTTACATTCTAAGTATTGAAAAAGTAATCATATGGATTAAACATATTCCTTGATGAAATGTGTAATTAAAATTCATCTTCTCTTTATTAATGATCACCAATAAAACGAAAATATTCAAGACGCATTCATGCGCTTTCAATGCTATTTCAAAGTCGATCGTGACGGAAAGACGAAAAACCATTGCAAGATTAATTGTAATACACCATCTCACGGCCTGTAAATTAAGATGTATGAAAACAATATGCACGTTTTCCGATTAGAATTCTATATAAAAATACACACAAAGGTATATATATATATATATATATATATATATATGTGTGTATATATATATATATATATATATATATATATATGATGAAAATAAGGGAAATAGTATTCCGACAAAATAGAGAAATAAAAAGGAACAAACCGTATTATGTGTTCATCAACGTTTCGTATTTATTTCATCCAAAGGAAGTCTCGAAATAAAGACGAAACGTTGATGAACACATAATACGGTTTGTTCCTTTTTATTTCATTCTCTCTCTCCCTCTCTCTCTCTCTCTCTCTCTCTCTATATATATATATATATATATATATATTGTATTGTATATGCACAACATATTGAGAATATGGCGATATAAGAAGCATGCACTTTCTTTTTCTTTCTGGTGTGTTTTCCATTGAACCAAACTGGGCCACAGCGGGGTGTGGCCGGGTACAGCTAATATATATATATATATATATATATATATATATATATATATATATATATATATATATATATATATATACTTGCGATTCCATAATCAATCTGGTCCGAAATCAACACATATGATTTAAGAATAGCCATTCTTTTTGGGATAACTGCTAATTGTAATTAGTGCACGAAACAATGCAGACAGTAGTGCTCAAATTTCATATCAGGATTTTTCTTTGTCCTAGATGCATCACTTAACAGAAGCCTAAG
>NC_136482.1:188566676-188611676 GCF_053919585.1 Euprymna scolopes
AAAAGACGCAACCCATTATCGTTACATTTTCCAACTCCATGATGCCCTAGGACTCTCTCCCAAAGATGGTGACTGCTGCCCACTCTTGCATTGAAGTCCCCAAGGAGAATGATCTTATCTTATTTGGGAATTGTCAGCATGATCTCATGGAGTTGGGCATAAAATTGGTCTTTCATTTCATCAGCTGAATCTAGGGTTGGTGCATACACATTGACTAGGGTAGCGTGACGTTTATTTGATAAGGGGATACGCCAAGTTATTAGCCTCTCATTGTGAACCGTTGGGCTCTGGGGAATGCTGTTGAGTAGCCTGGTCTTGATGGCAGCTCCAGGAGAAAAGCGTTGAGCAACACCAACATCTATATATGGTTTTTGTAGATCTCGCCAAGGCCTTTGACACTGTGAACCGTCCTTTGCTCGGCGACGAGAGTCTTGATGAGTGTCATGGTTGACAATCACATGTTGACAACGATCAATTAAGAGCCTTAGTCGAAGCTAACCCACGCACAACTGTTTGAGAACTTGCTTCTGAATTAGATTTAATGTATATGACGATTTCCAACCACTTGAAAGAGATTGGACAGACAATAAAACTTGCTAATTGGTACCTCACGTGATTAGATGCCGACGAAGTTCCACGACACTTTGTGAAACCTGAGTTGTACCAAAAGAATGTTATGTTGACTGTATGGTGGTCTATGACCGGTCTCGACTATTACAGGTTTTTGAATGCAAACGAAAGAATTACGGTGATTAAATACTTTCAACAAATGGAGTAAATGCATCAGAAACTCCACAATAAAAGCCTAAATTAGTCAACAGAAAAAGCCCAATTCTCTTTCACGAAGAAGCCCGATCGCATATTGCTAAACTGACCTTGCAAAGGTTGAACGAATTGGGCTACGAAACTCTACCTCATCCGCTTGAGAAAAGAGGCTTGCCTCTTTTCTGTTGTTCTTGGCCTTTGGGCCAAGATCACAGTGTAGTATCTATCCGGCAGATGCTGCAAGCTAGGACTAGCTATGACTAGCAAAGACCAGATGTGGGGGCAACCCCACATGCCTGACCATTAACCAGCTCCCATTTCCCACCTCTCGGGAGCTGGTCCCCTTTTTCCCTTCCCCCTCCCTTCACTCCTCACATTAAAAATTGGCCTTGTGCCTAATTTGCTCGGTGGGGGAGCAAATAAATACCATCTGTTCCGGCAGATACTGCACTTAAGATAATTTGTACCAGTCAATGGAGGGGAAACCCTCTATACTGGGACAATTATTATTTTTGGTAACCAGAGTGCCCCCTTTTTGCCTACTTTTAGGGGAGCTGGTTTTTACCTCACATTAAAAACGGCCTTGTGCCTAATTTGCTCAGTGGGGGAGCAAATAAATACCATCTGTTCCGGCAGATGCTGCAAGCTATGACTAGCTAGAACTAGCTATGACTAGCAAAGACCAGATGTGGGGGCAACCCCACATGCCTGACCTTTAACCAGCTCCCATTTCCCACCTCTCGGGAGCTGGTCCCCTTTTTCCCTTCCCCCTCCCTTCACTCCTCACATTAAAAATCGGTCTTGTGCCTAATTTGCTCGGTGGGGGAGCAAATAAATACCATCTGTTCCGGCAGATACTGCAAGCTATGACTAGCTATGACTAGCAAAGACCAAATGTGGGGGCAACCCCACATGCCTGACCTTTAACCAGCTCCCATTTCCCACCTCTCGGGAGCTGGTCCCCTTTTTCCCTTCCCCTTCCCTTCACTCCTCACATTAAAAATCGGCCTTGTGCCTAATTTGCTCGGTGGGGGAGCAAATAAATACCATCTGTTCCGGCAGATACTGCAAGCTATGACTAGCTATGACTAGCAAAGACCAGATGTGGGGGCAACCCCACATGCCTGACCTTAAACCAGCTCCCATTTCCCACCTCTCGGGAGCTGGTCCCGTTTTTCCCTTCCCCCTCCCTTCACTCCTCACATTAAAAATTGGCCTTGTTCCTAATTTGCTCGGTGGGGGAGCAAATAAATACCATCTGTTCCGGCAGATACTGCAAGCTATGACTAGCTATGATTAGCAAAGACCAAATGTGGGGGCAACCCTACATGCCTGACCTTTAACCAGCTCCCATTTCCAACCTCTCGGGAGCTGGACGCCTTTTTCCCTCCCCCCTCCCTTCACTCCTCACATTAAAAATTGGCCTTATGCCTAATTTGCTCGGTGGGGGAGCAAATAAATACCATCTGTTCCGGCAGATACTGCACTTAAGATAATTTGTACCAGTCAATGGAGGGGAAACCCTCTATACTGGGACAATTATTATTTTTGGTAACCAGAGTGCCCCCTTTTTGCCTACTTTTAGGGGAGCTGGTTTTTACCTCACATTAAAAACGGCCTTGTGCCTGATTTGCTCAGTGGGGGAGCAAATAAATACCATCTGTTCCGGCAGATGCTGCAAGCTATGACTAGCTAGAACTAGCTATGACTAGCAAAGACCAGATGTGGGGGCAACCCCACATGCCTGACCTTTAACCAGCTCCCATTTCCCACCTCTCGGGAGCTGGTCCCCTTTTTCCCTTCCCCCTCCCTTCACTCCTCACATTAAAAATCGGTCTTGTGCCTAATTTGCTCGGTGGGGGAGCAAATAAACACCATCTGTTCCGGCAGATGCTGCAAGCTATGACTAGCAAAGACCAGATGTGGGGGCAACCTCACATGCCTGACCTTTAACCAGCTCCCATTTCCCACTTCTCGGGAGCTGGTCCCCTTTTTCCCTTCCCCCTCCCTTCACTCATCACATTAAAAATCGGCCTTGTGCCTAATTTGCTCGGTGGGGGAGCAAATAAATACCATCTGTTCCGGCAGATGCTGCAAGCTATGACTAGCTATGACTAGCAAAGACCAGATGTGGGGGCAACCCCACATGCCTGACCTTTAACCAGCTCCAATTTCCCACCTCTCTGAAGCTGGTTCCTTTTTTTTCCCTTCCCCCTCCCTTCACTCCTCACATTAAAAATCGGCCTTGTGCCTAATTTGCTCGGTGGGGGAGCAAATAAATACCATCTGTTCCGGCAGATACTGCAAGCTATGACTAGCTATGATTAGCAAAGACCAAATGTGGGGGCAACCCCACATGCCTGACCTTTAACCAGCTCCCATTTCCCACCTCTCGGGAGCTGGTCCCCTTTTTCCCTTCCCCTTCCCTTCACTCCTCACATTAAAAATCGGCCTTGTGCCTAATTTGCTCGGTGGGGGAGCAAATAAATACCATCTGTTCCGGCAGATACTGCAAGCTATGACTAGCTATGACTAGCAAAGACCAGATGTGGGGGCAACCCCACATGCCTGACCTTTAACCAGCTCCCATTTCCCACCTCTCGGGAGCTGGTCCCGTTTTTCCCTTCCCCCTCCCTTCACTCCTCACATTAAAAATTGGCCTTGTTCCTAATTTGCTCGGTGGGGGAGCAAATAAATACCATCTGTTCCGGCAGATACTGCAAGCTATGACTAGCTATGATTAGCAAAGACCAAATGTGGGGGCAACCCCACATGCCTGACCTTTAACCAGCTCCCATTTCCAACCTCTCGGGAGCTGGACCCCTTTTTCCCTCCCCCCTCCCTTCACTCCTCACATTAAAAATTGGCCTTATGCCTAATTTGCTCGGTGGGGGAGCAAATAAATACCATCTGTTCCGGCAGATACTGCAAGCTATGACTAGCAAAGACCAGATGTGGGGGCAACTCCACATGTCTGACCTTTAACCAGCTCCCATTTCCCACCTCTCGGGAGCTGGTCCCCTTTTTCCCTTCCCCCTCCCTTCACTCCTCACATTAAAAATCGGTCTTGTTCCTAATTTGCTCGGTGGGGGAGCAAATAAATACCATCTGTTCCGGCAGATACTGCAAGCTATGACTAGCTAGGACTAGCTATGACTAGCAAAGACCAGATGTGGGGGCAACCCCACATGCCTGACCTTTAACCAGCTCCAATTTCCCACCTCTCGGGAGCTGGTCCCCTTTTTCCCTTCCCCCTCCCTTCACTCCTCACATTAAAAATTGGCCTTGTGCCTAATTTGCTCGGTGGGGGAGCAAATAAATACCATCTGTTCCGGCAGATACTGCAAGCAAAGACCATATGTGGGGGTAATATCAAACCTTGGTCAATGTAGGGGCAACCCTTCATACCAATTGTCACTATTCAGCTCCCATTTCCCACCCATCGGGAGCTGTCCCCCTTCCCTCCTCCCTCTCTCTCTCCACATTAAAAAAAAGACCTTGTGCCTAATTTGCTCAGTGGGGAAGCAAATTAATACTTCTTGGCCTTCGGGCTGGGATCAAAGTGTAGTATCTGATCCGGCAACAAAGACCATATGTGGGGGCAACCCCACATATAAGACCTTGGTTAATGTAGGGGCAACCTTTCATACCAATTGTAACTATCCAGCTCCCTTACTCCCCGGGGAGTTGGTCCCCATTTCCCCTTAACTCCTCCCATTAAAAATCGGCCTTGTGCCTAATTTGCTCGGTGGGGCAGCAAATAAATACCCTCTTCCTCATCCGCTGTACTCACCAGACTTATCACCTACAGACTATTACTTTTTTCAGCATCTTGACGAATTACTTCCTGAAAATGCTGGAATGAACTAAACGATATAAAGAACATCTTCATCGGCTTCATTGCCATCATCGGCACAAGTGCGTAATACACTTGTTTTGCGTTGACAAAAGTTGATTTTGATGATGCATATTTCGACCAATAAATTTTTATTTGAGCCGAGATATTCTAATCTAAATTGAAAAGCTATGACCCGCAAGAATTTTCTTATCAATCTGATAGATTCGACGAAGTATCGACACGCATTATTTATTTCATTTTAAGACGAAGCAAAATGTCGTTAGAAATATGCTAACTGAACTTGGAATATATGTTATATATATATATATATATATATATATATATATATATATATATATATATATATATATATATATATATATATATACCCTCATATACAGAAATGTTTTTATTTATAACAATCTTTTAATTTATGAAGCTCAATGTAATTGCAGAGCATACTTGTATGTATATACACACACATACATATATACATGTATATAAACACACACACACGCACACACACATACATATATATATACATATATATATATATATATATATATATATCTTTCATAGTGCGTTTGTTGTGTGTAACCTTTTATGTCCCGTGTGTATGTGTTTGTATCTGTGATCTTTTTATGTCCTGTTTAAGGAAAGGTCTGTACCAACCACTAGAATTACTACACATCCATTTTATCCAAAGGTAAATCTAAATTAGAGGACAAATATTTACTTTAACACACACACACACACACACACACACACACACACGCACGCAGACACACACACTCACACACACACATACACACACACACACACACACATACATATATATATATATATATATATATATATATATATATATACAGGGCGACCCCAAAAAACGGGCCCCAACTCTAATTAGGCCCGTTTCTTAGTGTTTTGTCTGAATGAAATGAAACTTTGGTAATAACTAGTTTATTATATTCAAAACACCAAATCAAAACACTAGGGTCTGTGGCCTTTTTTTCTTCGTTCTACAGCATATGTTCTAGATGACCTCCATTTAACTTTTGTTTTTTTTCTGGGGGGGGGGTCACCATGTATATATACTTCGAAGTATTAAAGTGAATTAAACGGATTCATTTTTCGCAAAAATTTGCTGCCTGCTTATATAATGGGCACTACCAGAAACTTTCAGTTTTTACCTACATTTCACCAACCAATATGAATGTTAAACTTTTTTAAAGGTTTAATTCTGCATTTGCATATCATTCATCGTATCTTTTCTTTACATTCTACATTTATTTCCCTTTATCTATGTCACTTTTATATATGTCACTTAAAGGCATTTCTCTTTTAATAGTTTTCTTTGTATGTGCTACTTAGCAAAATGTTTATTAACCAATATTAGTATTTTGCTAGAAATTTTCCTCTGAGGAGGTGTGCTTACATTGAAAACTCATGGGTTAATGACATTAATTTAAAATTTGTATTCTTTGATTCAAGCAATAAATTTTTTAATTTGATTTGAAAATTAATCCTTTTAAATGAAATTTTAACATATAAACTAGAATCTACGTACACACACGCGCGCGCACACACACACACACACACACACACATATATATATATATATATATATATATATATATATATTGTATAAAGGTGAATATTTTTGTTCTAAATAGATTTTACATTTGAATTAAAGAGAAACAGTAATTCTACTAGTTTTCTTTAGAATTCCATCTAGTATAGATCTGAAAAAAATTTAGGGTTTCTAGAAACCTGCTATATATATTCATAAATTCATTGGACATTTTTATTTTTGACTTGTTATTACTCATTCTACTTTCGAGTATACGTTTATTTGTTGATAATAATCGATTAGAAATAGATTAGATGTGTGTCGCTTAATTTAACTCTCTTTCAGTTATGGTTTATATATTTCATTTGCCTGTATTGAACGTAGACTTTCAACTTTTCACGTTCTTTATTTTAGTGAATTGCTATTTATTTAAAAAAACAAAATAAATGTTTAAAATTAAAATCGAGAGCAGTAAAATAAAATACTAATCAATACGTATATATACACTTTAAAGTAATACTGATATATATATATACACACACACATATATATATACGTAATTATAAGAAACACGTATGTATATATAAATATAAGCAATAGATTTATATATATATGTATATATATATATATATATATATAATTATAAGCAATACGTATATATATAGGTATATATATATATATATGTAGTAAAGATTTAGAAGGCTATCACTGTGAGGAATGAGATATAGCCGGGTTTTTTGAGAGAAGACGAAAACAAGTAGCGATTTACAAATCAATAAGTACATACATATAGGTTTATATATACATATATTTATTCAGTTGTATTAAGTACAAATGTCTTACTTGTTATGTCTGAGATTAAAGCTTACCAACCTATTCAAACCCAAATAAACACTAACAACAAAAATAAATAAATAAATAAATAATAATAAAGAATTAAATAGAAAAAATGTTCCATCTATAACCACTTATAGTTTTATTAAAATAAATAAAATAACAATTTCTAAAGAAAATTCGATCCAGTACCCCTCTTCCAACTATCCTCCTATTCCTGAAAACCACACCCCCTAACCTAAACACCCCAACAGTCGGCTAAGAGCACCCCATCCAGCACCCTCCCTCCCCTCCTCTTTCACATCCTCCTTCTACTTCTCTCCTTCAAAAGTTAACCCGTACAAGCCTGCTAGCGACTTGTGTGACCTAGATACACCAGGTCATTCTACTAAACAAGCAAGGACGTAAGTAAATTAAACAAATAAATGAATAATACCAAGCAGCAGAAAAAAATAAAGACAACGAAATAAACATAGAATATATGAAATAAAAAAAGCTTACGCAAAGGCAAGAAGTTATAAACTAATATATATATATATATATATATATATATATATATATATACAAAAAAATTATAAAAAAAGGAACAAAAATATGTTACTTACCTAAAACACGCCATACATATAAATTCCCTCCTTACATTTGCTCCGAGGCTCCACACAACCATTCAATTTATTTTCCGCTCCATCATCTAGCATGTTTTGAATCGATCTGTCACGTCCACCAATTTAAAACGGGAATTTTTCCCGAAATATAATGAATATTGTCACAGATATAACAAGTAAGACATTTTTATTTAATACAACTGAATATATACATGCATATATAGACACACATGTATGTACTTATTGATTTGTAAATCGCCACTTTCTCGTCTTCTCTCACCAACACCGACTATATCTCATTCCTCGCATTGTGATAGCCTTCTTAATCTCTACTACATACCTATCCCACACAATGCTTCAAGCAAACTACATATCAATTATATATATATATATACATATATATATGTGTATATATAATCATAAGCGTACGTATACATATTAACGAATAATCTATAATGTAAATCGAAGGTGCCTGTGTGATTGTATGTCCAGCTAAAAGCAAAAAGTAACAATAAAATAGAATATGATACATGCCTGGCTATCTCCCACTCTGCCGTAAGGACTCTGACAGACATATGGACGGACTTGGAGTCTACATTCGTTACAGCCTCCCTCTGACTAGAGAAGAAAACCTAGAAACGGACGATCAAGCCTTTATGTGCTTTAGACTAAACATACAACAAAACATTAGCTACTTTTATTTTCTCTACCACTCTCCCTCGACCCAGGACTGCACCATAATAAACACAGTCTCTGACAGCATAGACACCGCACTCTCCCTCGACACTACCGCACAAGTACATGTATTTGGTGACTTTAATGTTCACCACAAAAACTGGCTTGGATTCTCTACTCACACAGATGCAGCGGGCAGCTCAACACATAGTTTCGCTATATCTCACTCCCTATCACAAATGGTTATGTTTCCAACCCGTTTCCTTGGCCAGCAAGAACAACATGCATCACTTCTAGATCTGTTTCTGACTACAGTTCCCGAAGATTGTATAACAAATGCTGACATCCCACTCGGGAACGTTGACCATGCAGTGATAATAGTAGAAATCGTCCTAAACTGAAGAGCCAGTGCTCAAAACAACGATATATTATAAAAAGACTGACTGGGAAGCTATCAGAGATCTTATCAGAGATGACCCATGGGGAAATATTTTTCTCTTCCTGCTGAACAGTGCGCAAATGAGACCACTGAATGGTTGAAAACAGCAATTGAAGCACATTTTCCCATGCGGAAATTTTATAGCAAGTCCCACTTTCCCCAATGGTTTACTCCGACTTGCGCAACTGCCATTGCTCAAAAGCAGCATGATAACCGCAGATTTAACCGACATAAATCCAGTTCAAACAGACAGAAGAACATAGAAGCTAGAAGCAATGTTAAGAAAGAAATAGCGATAGCTAAGAGAGAATTTACTGAAACCACTAAAAAACGCATCGAAGCACAAAAATTAGGAAGTCGTAACTTCTGGAAAATCTACAACAGCGTAGTAAATAATGCGCCATCAACAATTCCCCCACTAACCAAGAATCACGAGGTTGTTTGCTCAGCTACCGACAATGTTAATAAGCTTGCCAGCCGGTTTACCTCTAACTACATAGTGGACCCTTCCAACCACCCGCTGCCTGACTTTCCTTTGCGGACAGACGCCACGCTAGACGATCTAAAAATCACCCCTGCTCAGGTACATGCTATTATAAAAAAAACCTTGACACTTCAAAAGCATGCGGACCTGATCTCATCCCAGCTGTGCTATTAAAAAAGTGCTCAGTCAAAGTAGCTCAAGTTCTCTCCAAACTCTACAACAAATGCCTTAATGAATCATGCTATCCGGGCTGTTGGAAAACTGCTTCTGTGGTACCAGTTTTCAAGAATTATGGCGAAAGAACTGACCCATCAAATTATCGCCCCATTAGCCTCCTCCCACTTTTTGCCAAAATATTTGAGACCATAATTAACCATGCTCTAGTCCGGCACTTTACAGATGCTAAACTTCTGACTGACAAACAATATGGATTTAGACAAGCCCGTTCCACAGCAGACATCCTCACTGTAATCTCTGAACGTGTATACCATTCACTGGACAAAGCGGGAGAGGGCAGGGCTGTAGCTCTAGATATATCTAAGGCTTTTGACAGTGTATAGCATTAGGGTCTCCTCAGGAAAATTAAATCATACGGTATCACTGGTAGAATACTTAACATAATTCAATCCTTCTTAGATAAGAGAAAAATCCAGGTTGTCCTCGACGGTCGTACATCTAAACAGTATGATATAAATGCGGGAGTGCCTCAGGGGTCTATCCTTGGGTCTCTCTTGTTCCTAATATTTATTAATGACCTCCCCGACAAAATTGCCTCTGAGATGGGTATATATGCTGATGACACCACGCTCTATAACAGGCATGACAGGAAAACAAATGAACACATAACTAAAGAAATGGCAGAAACACTAGAGGATGACCTCCAATCTGTAGTGGAATGGGGACATAAATGGATGGTCACATTCAATGCTGTTAAGACTAAACTGGTTTTCTTTCAATAATTACAAGAAACCTTCGCTGCCACCAATAGCAATGGCCAGTGACTCCCTGACTGAGAGTAAATCTTTCAAACTGCTTGGTCTTACGCTCACAGAAAACATAAGTTGGAATAATTATATTGAAAACATTGCCAGGGCCGCTGCGAAAAAGGTAGCCTCTCTCTACCGTGCTAGAAAACTCCTGACACCTGAAAGTATCCAGTACCTCTATAAGGCCACCATTCGCCCATGTATGGAGTATTGTTGTCACATTTGGGCTGGTGCATCTGCTGCTAGTGTCTCGCTCCTTGACAAGGTTCGAAAGAGAGTCGCTAATCTGATAGGCCCTGAACTGGCATCTAAGCTTCAGCCTCTGTCCCATCGACGAAACGTTGCATCCCTCTGCCTGTTCTACAAGTATTATAATGGTGAATGCTCTGACGAACTGCAGATACTTGTGCCCCCACAACGTAGACACCCTCGACAAACCTGGCAGGCAGCTGAATCCCACCCGCACACAGTAGAGATCCCTAGATGTAAAAGATCTTTTTACTCCCCAGAACCGCTAGACTCTGGAATTCCATTCCAGGTCCCTGCTTCCCTAACTGTACTGACATGCAGAAGTTCAAGTGTAACGTGAACCGACATCTTGCTGCCCAAATCCCAACATAGTGCCACAGAAGTTTCTGTCTCTGATAGTAGCCCCCTGCACCAAAGTGGAAATGTGCCTGGTTTGGGGTAATTTAAAAAAATATTATCGGAACCGTCAATCCTTCGGAAATGTAACATCGAAAATTCAGAAAAACATTAATTTTTTCTTCCTTAACGACTGCAAAATATGATGGGGGGGGGTAGGTAAAATCCTCTCATTCTAAACAATTTTTACGACCGACCGCGCATGCGTTAAAACCAGTAGTCTCTAACATGCGTTAAATACAAACATTTGCAACAGAGCCATTTATTAGCTCATAACTGTTAGTTTTGAGGTTCGGACCTGCCTTAAGGTGGATGTTTTATTTTGTTTTGTTTTTTTGCTTTTAAACAATTTTAAAGAGTTTTTAAATATATTTTTTTGTTTTGTGTTTTTTTTTTATTATTTACTTAGTATTTTTTATCTGCAGTTATTTAAATTGTTATTTAAAAATTGTGCAAAAATAATGCCGTTTAACATAAAAAAAATAACAATATTTTGCACCAGTCTAATCAAACAAAAAACATTTTTTATTTCGAATTGTTTTTGTTCCTTTTCTCCATATTAATAAAAAACGACCCTAGTGTCTAACTCTGCCATCGTAGGGCGGCAAAATAAATAGGAATATATAGGTTAATTTGGGTTAAAAATTCTTTCTATTTTGTTAGTTTTAAAATTGAATTAACTTCAGTTTGCTTTATTTTTTAAGTTATTTCGATCCTATCTTTCAAGGATATGTATATAAAAATCTTATGTATATAAAAATCTTATGTATATAAAAATCTTATGTATATAAAATCTTCTGAAGTCGCCAGACTGTGCTGAGATAACAACTCATGAAGTAAAATGGCCGTTACAACGGACGGTAATGTGAAATCTTTTTAGGTTGAGGCATCATTAAAGAAATTTGCTTAAAGTGGTATATAAACATAAAAAAGTGCTCAATATCCCGGGAATCTGGTAAGGAGGTGGGGAGATACTTCTTTTTTTTTAGAACGATGTCGTGTTTTTGTTGGATAATTTTAAAAAGTTAATTAGTTATTATCGATATATGTGTCAATCTATCTATTTATCTACCTATTCAGTGATATTCTTAAAATAGTTTATATTGGGAGGTATTTATTGTTTATAGAATAAAGCAAAGCAATGGGTTTTAGCTGAAGATGTTTACATAAATTAGCTAGGTTAAATATAAACAAAATAAACTTTGAGCAGGCAGATGTGGGAAGGTCATATGTTAGGGATACATGTGCTTTTTGAATGATGACGTAACGGAATTGAGGTCAGGAGGTCGGGAAGTTTAGTCGGAGAGTTGGAGTTTAGTCACGTAAGTCAATAGACGTACTTGAAGCCAGGAAGCGAGGCTATGAATAATAAGCATGTAGACGAAATGTAGTATTGTGAAGAATATTTGAGACAACTTAAATAAATTTGTATTTTACAAATATAAAGTGTTGTTCTGTGGTTTCACAAAAGAAGGAAGAACGGAGATCTCAGTTGGTTATGATTTGTCGGTTCATGTTTCATCGCGGAGCTAAGCAGTAAAGATAGAAGAACTCTCGAAGAAAAAAAGTATAAAGCATATATTATTCTTTTTATACAAAAATGATACCTTATGTAAATATGAACTGTAATATATACCCGTGTGATTACTCTCTGATACAGCATACTTCAGTTCGTATATACTAATCGACCTCATTCAATTTAGTTTTTTGTCTTACGTTTATTGTTTATTGTTTATTGTTCATGTGGGTGTAGTATCCATTACGATTTCAGCACATCATCATCATCATCATAATCATCATCATCATCATCATCAAGAACCACATCATAATAATAACGCTTACCGATGGAAACTATGTAACAACAAGTTTAAGAGTCGTAGTTTGCTACTCATATGGAGGGGTTCACAAAACGTACGCATTTCTGTTTTTGCTGTTGTAAGCCTTTTGTAGTATTATTGATTAAGCATAACACTTTCAAATTGTGGAAATAATTAACTAAGCAAACTGTTTCGTTTTCAGCAAATATTTTACTGAGCAATTTCATTCTAAAATCACTTCCTATATTTTTCAACAGCGGCCACATTCTACTATAAATAAAGGACACATTCTACTATAAATGTTTTGCTACTTTCGAACGGAACATCAGTTGAAATATTTTTCCTGGAGAACTGAAGACTACGCGCTAAGCAAATAACAGTTTAGTAAATATATATAAACACACTGAGAAATGTCAACATGATGATTTTAAGCGACTCTTCAACTGAAAATGGAAATACATCATCATTTTTTTTTACTTGCATCGAATACAATCTAGAATACAACATACTAGGGTCGTTCTAAAATCCTATTTTATAACTAAAAAAGTTAAAGAATATGAAGACTGAAACAGTGCCATTAAAATGTTCAACCTTTTATACTAGATAATTTACTTTTCTACATAGTTATCAGCATTCTTAATCCACCTTCGCCAGTGATGAACGATGGGTTGTGCATGTGCGCCCGCTTTGTCATAGGGAAGTCATTCCACAAGTTATGTCTCCTACTATTTGGCTTAAAACATCGAAAAAGAGTAGAACCAATAATGTGGTACCAATAAAATGATGCCAACAAAATGGTGCCAACAAAATGGTGCCAATAAAATGGTGCCAATAAAATGGTGCCAATAAAGTGGTGCCAATAAAATGGTGCCAATAAAATGGTTCCGATAAAATGGTACCAATAAAATGGTGCCAATAAAGTGGTGTAAATAATGTGGTGCCAATAAAATGATGCCAATAAAATGGTGTCAATAAAATGGTGCCAATAAAATGGTACCAATAAAATGGTGCCAATAAAGTGGTGCCAATAATGTGGTACCAATAAAGTGGTGCCAATAATGTGGTGCCAATAATGTGGTGCCAATAAAATGGTGCCAATAAAATGGTGCCAATAATGTGGTGCCAATAAAATGGTGCCAATAATATGGTACAAATAAAATGGTGCCAATAATGTGGTGCCAATAAAATGGTGCCAATAAAGTGGTGCCAATAATGTGGTGCCAATAAAATGGTGCCAATAAAATGGTGCCAATAAAATGGTGCCAATAAAGTGGTGCCAATAAAATGGTGCCAATCAAATGGTGCCAATAAAGTGGTGCCAATAAAATGGTGCCAATAAAATGGTGCCAATAATATGGTGCCAATAAAATGGTGCCAATAAAATGATGCCCATTAAATGGTGCCAATAAAATGGTGACCACAAAATGGTGCCGATTAAATGGTGTCAATTAAATGGTGCCAATAAAATGGTGCCAATAAAGTGGTGACAACAAAATGGTGTCAATAAAATGGTGCCAATAAAGTGGTGACAACAAAATGGTGCCAATAAAATGGTGTCAATAAAATTGTGCCAATAAAGTGGTGCCAATTAAATGGTGCCAATAAAATGGTGGTAATAAAATGGTGCCAATAAAATGTGCGATATTTTGTGCTCCAGAATTTATTTTTCGATAGTCACAACTATTCTCAATATATTTTTGTCGAAAATTCAATGATGCGGCTCTGCTTCTGACACACGTATATAACAGACTTGTTTTCTTAGTCTCACACCGTCGATATGTGGAATAGAGCGAAGAAACTTTCAGGTCATGAATACATGTTCAAGCATCATAACAAAGTAATTTGCAATCTAATCTGGTCTATTCAACGAAATAACAAATAAGAGACATTACTTTTGAAACGTCCCTCGTAGAACACCAGAATACAATTTACATCGAATCGACACACCACGTGTTTGTCAATATTTTCTTACAAAGAATCAAAGATAAATCATACTAGATTCAATTTTATCTGAACTTGCATTCGTTATTTTTATTTCGATATATATTGAAAAATTAATAATTAAATAATTTTACGCGTTACTAGAATGCTTCAACTACTCTTCTAATCCTAAGTTTTGTCTTTACAGTGTTTTGATTTATGTAAACGGCATTCGAAGTATATCTTGTAGAACTTGGGATTACTGCAATCCAACTTGGGAATTGCCTTTTCAGATTCAGGAATCTGAATGGAATTTCGAACGGAACTCCTAATTTTATCCACGGGAGTAGCGTGCTTTCGTTTAATCAGCAATAATTAGACTTTTTTGGACCTATGATGTAGTGGATAAAATAATTGGTCAAATTCAGTGTAACTTTTCTGGAAATTAAAGGTCCAATCCTCAGTACGGCTGACGCTCTAAATACAATGGGGAATTATTTGGCACTTCTACATAGTCTTGGCAGACAGATCGCGAGCATACACTCCTGTGAATTAAATAAAGTATGGCATTTGAAATTCTATGCGGATTCCCGAGTTCAACAAAAAGATTCAAGAGTTCGGCACTATCTGAAATAGGTCGGGGGTTACATCGACCGGAACCTTGTAAAATATCACTTTAAAGGAGATTACTGGAAAAATCCAAATAATACGAATAATCGATACTCATCTTAATATTTCAGAAACATAAAAAATAGTCTGATATTTAAACTTATTTTTTTCATTTCCATACAAAGAATTTATTTCTACTGAGTTAACAAATTATTTACACGGCTTATATTTAATTTAGCTACCAAAAATCAAATAGATCTTCGTCCATGGAAATGGTTTCTGTTTATTTCCTTGGCATACAACCTAGGCATTCAGAATTTTGCAAATCTAATTATTGGAGAAACCAAACTTAATAATAATGGATATTCCTGCTACACTACATCAGATACAAGTTATGGTAAATTTACAGACACAAATAAAGAATAGACAACTTATAATAAGTATTTTTTAATGCTTATTATAAGTTGCTTTTTTGTTCTCATGTAAATATCGAAGTTTACAATTCATAGACATTTTAAGGCGGACCTCGGGATTCCTTTCATCAACTTCATAACTCAACTTTCGCCATTTTGTCTTTTAGTACTCACATTACATGAGTGATGTTCCTGAAAAAGGGGAAGGAATTCCTGTTTCCTTGATCAGAATATGTCCACATAGCCCTTATTGTTGTCAAGCATTTTACAATAAAGTGATATATTTTAGCTCCGTACATCAAATGGCTGTATGCTTTCTCTGGGGTAATTTCTGTTTAATAAATTCTGTAAAAGTTTTAAATGGTCCTGCAAATAGGAAAGAGATCAGATATACTCGTGTTGTTGTCCATTAGATAACGACGATGCTTTTGGGTTGGAAAGGTTTTCCTGTCACCTAAAAATTTTGGCTGGCGAAACTCAAGCAGAAAAGATCAAGAAAAGATTAATGGTGGTTAGCGCACGCGCTGTGACCTGGTATAGTGAGATAGACTGTTCACCAGACTATCTATATTTCTTTATCAATCACACACACACACACACACACACACACACACACACACACACATTTGTACAAACGCATAACACTTGTATTTCTCGTGTATTTTTATGTCTTTTGAAAGATAATTTTTATATGAAAAACCTTTATATAAACAGTGGTGTGTGAGTGAGTTCATATGCATAGGACTAGTTTCATGCCCTGCGTTGATCGGTCCTACAATACACAAAAATATTATATTTTGATCTATGAAGATTGCGTATGTATAATTCTAGAACTAATCCTCTACTGAATATTATATATTATGAAGAGTAATTGGCCCGGTTGGCTATGTTTACATAACACCAAATGGAGGAAGTAAGGAAGCATGGCTGTGGAAATCTTTTTTACGAAATACGATGTCCAGCATGTTAAAATATACAATTTGTTGTAAAAATCTAATGGCTAAACATCTGAAGAAGTTGGTGAGGACAGGATATTTTTACGGAAACATAAATCGTAAAATTGCCAACTCATTAATGAAACAGCTGTAATGAAAAACACCAGGAAATAAACGGCTATAAAAAAGAAAACGTGAGTTTTGGTATTTTCAACAAAATTTGGAACTATATATATATATATATATATATATATATATATATATATATAGTTCCAAATTTTACGACAGCCCCTTTAAGAAATTCGTTTCTTATCGTTGAGCACTTTCAGTTGAATTAAAGTCGGTCGATTTAGCTCTTATGCATAGATCATCGTATAACGATTAGATCACTCTCTGACTGACGTAAATGAACATTTAAAAAATTAAAAATGTTTAAATTCGACGTTATTTCACGCGGTTAATGGTAGCCGAATGGATTAGGTCTTCGCTAATCGAGCCAGAGATGTCTCGTAATGTGGGGTTCGAATCGTTCGACTGGTATTAATCGTGACACCCTGTACTGAAGATTCCCGAAAGGATGAAACAGTAGTGTATGTAGGTATTTAATTATTATAGTAAAAAAATAATTATATATATATATATATAGATAGATAGTTCATTAAATTCCGTCTGTGTTTGTTTACAATATCACGTCAGCTGATATTTTTGCTTGACGATATGCCCTGGAAACTCACTTCTGATTAATGTTTAGTTGTTATGTATACAAACAAAGAAATGATTTGCGGCGATTTTAAATGGTTTATCGTAATTGAATTCATTAAAAATAAATAAATAAAATAAAATGGTGAAGTACACTCCGGCTTGAACAAGAGATCATTCAATTTGTAGTTGAATGCTTCACCACTGACCTGTATTTTCAGATATCAACAAATCTGTTGTTTTTTTTTTCTAAGAAGAAATTATTTATTAACATTTTATTATCTCCCTTGATGGTTCAACCTAAAAAGTTTCCACTGTAAAAATTCTTTTTTTATTTATAAGAAAGAAAAACTATTTTTAGAATCGAATTTTTTCAATTTTTGATACTTATGAGACGAATTTCTGTACAAAACATGTCTAAGACCACTACCAGACATGTAAATAACCTTAATGTGAAATTTGCAAAAGATAGGCTCAACCGTTTCGGAACCTATAGGAAAGGAACCCACACACACAAAATGTCTTTTTTATAATAGTAGAGATAGAGATTAACAATTATTTAATTTTAAAATGAAGGAATGAGAATACATTAATTGTTATGGATCTGTACAGGTTCGGGAGACTAACACAACTCGGTAATTAGTAGGCACAAAATATAAAAAAAACTGACGTACAAATGTATTACATAACTTGTGTGCTAACACTGGGAGAATATTCTTTCGGCATTTATAGTAAGTTAAATAGTTTACTATTATCTGTAGGATGAAGTGCGGAAGATTAATGAAACAGCGTGATACTTTGAAACATATTCCTACTAAACAACTACCCCCAGCATATTGCAAATGTTGTTAAAAGCTCAGTATTCTTCAAACAAAATGAAATCGAGCTTATATAATCACATCATTTACTTGGAATGATGCCATCTCTGAAATATTACGTTTAAACAACTGGAATGGCAAGGTTCCAAAAATGAGACTAGAAATATAGTTATATAAGCAAACCGTCGTATAATATAAGAAAATAAGAAAACATCTGAAGAAAGAACATATGCATATATATATATGTATATGTGTGTGTGTGTGTGTGTGTGTAAAAAGAATAATCTAGTAAAAATTGATATTTTACATTGCAATTGATGAAAGTTAAACTAAATTTTAAACGAGTGGTCAAATACACACACGCACACACACACGCGAGAACACACACGCATATATATATAATGTTTATATATAGTGTGCTTATTTATAAATATTATTTACTACATACGAACTTACATATTTCTGTGGCAACTCCTTCCGAGAAGCAGCGTCTTAAGGCCAGACATATTACGCTGCATCTCGATAGGAGTTGCAGCAAAAATATTTATGCAAATATGGAGCCAATAATTTTAGTATACTAAACTGTACTATAATTATGCTTTGCTTGTAGTGGAGAACTTTTTGATAAACACTGCAATTTTAATAAATCTAGTAAACTATAGCACAATAATTATAGGTACATATTTGTCTATAAATTTATCCATCTACTTCTATTTATCTATCTATCTATCTATCTATCTCTCAGTATATATATATATATATTTATATGTATATATATATATATATATATGTATATATATATATATATATAAAGTAAAATGCTCTGTCTGTCTAAGGAACGGCATTTTCCAACCCCCTTTTCTACTTTTAATCAACAGACTTGAAATTTGATATATCGAAGAATTGGACATGTGGAACAAATTCGATTTAGTCTTAGCTATCAAAAGTGTTGCTAATAGATTAAAACTAAACAAAATTGGAATTGGCAGGTGTAACTCGACTTAAAGGCCTTTTGTATGCACAGTGATAATATACATGTATACGTTACTTTTGATGAATTTTAACGTTTTCTTATCTGTTTGACAACGGCCTAACCGGGAACGACTGAGTCTGGAACGGTAAATGTGTTGTGTTTAATTCTAGCTTATAGTAACCTACTAAAACTTTCCCTAACTTTTGAAACCAATACGTTAAATTGGGTTAGGTACAATCTAACTATCTATAAAAGTCAAACTGTCTGTTTGTCTGTGTCTGCGTGTGTACATTTCACTACCAAATAACTCAGTCCATAGACTCGAGATTTGACATAAGGGGTATTGAGATTGGGGAAATTTTTTTAAATCGATTTTCGGACAGAAGTTTGGCTGTAAAGGAGTCAAAGTTCAACGGTTTGACATTTGAAAACTCTACCAACTCATCCGCCAATTTTGGGTTTAAACACTTGAAATTTTAAATGTAGTTTACTCGGACATAGATCCAACTTTTTAATTTGATTTAAGCCTCTAAAGGGGTCAGAATTGGGGTTAAAATAAAGTAAAATGACTTCTTCTTTCCCTATCAAATTGCTTAGCTAATTTCTGGTCTAAACATTGTAAATTTTGCATAAAGGGTATTCAGCGATAGGGCAAGCTTTTTAATCGGTTTGGATCGAAAATCTAAGCTGTCAAGGGGGTCAAAGTTCAAAAGATTTGACCTTTGTGATGTCTAGCAAACTACTCAGTCAGTTTTGCAACCTCCTATTTTAAATTTACACATAACGGGTATTCAGACATGCGGCAAGCATATTCAGTTTTGGGTCGAAAATTTGGATATCAAAAAGAAAAACGTTGAAAGAGTAAACCTTTGCAGATTCTATCAAATTTCTCCGCCAATTGTGGGTCTAAGGACTTGAAATTTTAGATGTAGATAACTTGGACATTGGTAGAACTTTGCATTTTGAATTGAGACAAAAATAGTAAAGGTTAACGGCTTAAAATTAAATTACGCCATTACGCCATTTTGAATTTCAAAATGAAATTAAAAATGGCGTAATGGAAAAATAAAAAAGCTATATGTAGCTTCTCTTCTAATGTTTTTATCTTAATCAAATAACACTTTACTTCCTTTTGACGGATTGATTTTTGTGATTTCTTCTGATGAGTTAAGGGCATAATAGATACACTGAGTGATATAAAAATTAAGTGATTGATTTTGTGCTATGAAACAGATACTATCAAGAATTGTATAAGTCAACGGAATTAAAGGAATACATTATAAGATGGTCAACATCATGAATTTTGAAATATAACTTTTTCTTATTTATTCTCTATATAGCTCTGTAATTACATTGAGCTTCTTTATGTAAAATTGTTACATAGAGTTATCATTGAGGGGCACCATTTACGTTTGGTGTATAACATAAAAGGATTCCGTGTGCGTATGATTGTCTCTAATATAAATGGTTGTGTGTTTGATTATCATAAAGGGAATCGTGTGTGTGACATGTATTTTCAGAACCTACCTCTGCTTCTTCGATGTTGGACCATCTGGAAATTTCTCATCCTGGAGGGAGACTTGATACCTGTTTTTGGATGAAGATTCAATCACTCAAAGACAAGGAATTAGTTTTATAGTTTTTTTATTTCACTTTCCCCAGAGGTCCTGCAGAAGGTGGAAGTGAAATCGGCCTGTGTGGGTTCTTCTTCTACACACGTCAGCCTTCGTCCCCCCCGGTGGAGAAGAGGAGACAACGGGAAGCCGTCCGTTGTCTTCTGTGTCCAAATCAAATCTCCCAGATCTAGCCAACCTGACCACGTCACTCATACGTAATCTGGTCAGCTGACCTTCGGTTCTGGTAAACGTGTCTACACTCCACGTTCACTCACCCCTCTCTCTCTCTCTCTCTCTGTAACAAAATATTCAAAATGTAGAATATTTAAAATGTAGAATATTTAAAATGTAGAATATTTAAAATAGAAAATATTTAAAATGTAAAATATTTAAAATGTAAAATATTTAAAATGTAAAATATTTAAAATGTAGAATATTTAAAATGTAAAATATTTAAAATGTAGAATATTTAAAATGTAGAATATTTAAAATGTAAAATATTTAAAATGTAAAATATTTAAAATGTAAAATATTTAAAATGTAGAATATTTAAAATGTAAAATATTTAAAATGTAGAATATTTAAAATGTAGAATATTTAAAATGTAAAATATTTAAAATAGAAAATATTTAAAATGTAGAATATTTAAAATGTAAAATATTTAAAATAAAAAATATTTAAAATGTATAATATTTAAAATGTAAAATGTTTAAATGTAAAATATTAAAAATGTAGAATATTTAAAATGTAGAATATTTAAAATAGAAAATATTTAAAATGTAAAATATTTAAAATGTAAAATATTTAAAATGTAAAATATTTAAAATGTAGAATATTTAAAATGTAAAATATTTAAAATGTAGAATATTTAAAATGTAGAATATTTAAAATGTAAAATATTTAAAATGTAAAATATTTAAAATGTAAAATATTTAAAATGTAGAATATTTAAAATGTAAAATATTTAAAATGTAGAATATTTAAAATGTAGAATATTTAAAATGTAAAATATTTAAAATAGAAAATATTTAAAATGTAGAATATTTAAAATGTAAAATATTTAAAATAAAAAATATTTAAAATGTATAATATTTAAAATAGAAAATATTTAAAATGTAGAATATTTAAAATGTAAAATATTTAAAATAAAAAATATTTAAAATGTATAATATTTAAAATGTAAAATGTTTAAATGTAAAATATTAAAAATGTAAAATATTTAAAATTTTAAATATTTAAAATGTAGAATATTTAAAATGTAAAATATTTAAAATATAAAATATTTAAAATGTAGAATAGCGTTTTTTCTGACCATTTTGATGGTAACAAATGTTTCTAAAAGGTGGGAAGATTTGTAAATATTTATAAAAGTTTCTATGAGTGTATTTCTAACCTTTCAGTGTTTATTGGGTCTGCTTTTCTTTGCTTTTTACGTTTTTCCTTTTTTCCGTTTTTATTAATTTTTCTTCTTACTTATGTGTAGCTGTGGGGTGAATTCCTTCTTGGTCATATAAGTGTGACTATGTGCGTGCGTTTATGTGTGGGGAAGGGTGTGTAAGTGCGTGTATGTGTGTGTGTTTCCTTGTATTTGTTTGTGGAATGTGTGTTCTGTCGTATAGTTTAAGTAAGGTTTGTCTAGAATCTGCTTTTAGTAGGGTGTTGTCAGTAAATTTTGATTTTTAGATTTGTATTTCTCTCTATTTGAATTTTCGTTTTAGTCATAGTATGTTGGGATATTCGTAATATTCATAATTTGGTAATTACGTTTGTTTATAGAAACGAGCGATATTTATGAATAAACATGGGGTATTTTTAGTGTTCCTATTTATTTGTCTGACAAATACACTTTTATATGACCAAGAATCAATACACCCCACACCTTCATGTAAGTAGGAAGAAAAATACATTTAAAAAATCTGGACAGAAACGTGCTTTCGTATTTACTATTAATTAAGATATTTTATTTAACTGTCTCCATAAAATACTAAACTATTACTTTTATTAACTGTACTACTTGGATTACTTTAAAGTCCAATTTATTTTACTATACTTTTTAGACAATCTGTTGCAGAGTCGTGTAATATACTATGCATTGTCATAAAATATCCTTTTGGGATGGGCCAGTTTAATGTCTGTTGTCACGAGACAATTCCTGTTGGGCACAAGTAGGTAAGTCCACTTGTCATGATACCATTTTCCGAGGCATTACCTCATTAGATAGGCAATGTAGTATTTGTTCGTTTATTATGGTGGTAACCTACCAAAGATTACTCCATCTGTTTTTATTGTATTATAGTCTGTTTTGTACTGATAATACCTTTCTCTCAACCGTTACCTTTTTCTTTTGTTTCTCTGGATAGTGATATACTTGCAGATATGGCACGCTAAAGTTACACATCGTTAAGGAATTATAATGGTTTACGTATATGCATAAACTATATATCCCTGAAGTAGCATGAAGCATTGTTTTATTTCTACAAAAAATATTGAATATGTAAAATATAATCAACTACTAGAGGATGGAGATTTTCAACAGGATAATGGTCCTAATATAAAAACAATTAGTAAATATTTCAGTTGAGTTAGTGATATGGTGGAACTAACCTATGTTTCTTACTAATAGACTATTTAAATAAATACTGAAGACTAAGGGGAGTTGGTTATCTCCCATATTAAACCGATCTTGTGACACAGTTTGTTTCGTGGGAAACAAATAAATAACCAGTGGATATCCGGTTACACTAGTACACTGGTCTGGTGGCTGAAGTGTGGTGTCTGCTCAGATGCTGCGCTTGAAGAATACTACTAAGTAGGGACATAATGAACTTAAACCTAGCTAGTTTTAATATGAGGGACATGAGATCTCGAAGCAAAGCTGATCGCGTGATAAGGGATCTCCTGGCTCCTGATGTAGATGTAGCTGTTCCGCAGGAGACTCACTTTGTTTCTTACGAGGATTTCAATGCTGACGAACGACTTTGACTTGCACTCAGCATATAGCAATCTCTAGTAGTGGGGTTTCTGTGTTAGTGAGATGCACTCTGTCTGAAACGATTACTGTAGTCCATGCGGATGCTCATGGAAGGCTGGTTGGTCGTGATCGGTGTTGCCGTTAAAAGCGGTAAGTTCCGGATAGTGGTAATATACGAGTCTTATATCGCTAGTGAGAAAGTTCCCTTTTTTCGACGTATGGAGGTGTTTTTCTCGGGTACGGAGCGGATAGTTTAATGGGGGACTGGAATGGCATCCTTGACCACAAGATAGATAAGGTCAGGGGGAACAGACGGACAGAGAAGTGTTAAAGCAGCCTGTCTGACCTAATGACCTCGTGCGATCTTGTCGACAGTTTTCGTCTAGATCACCCGGGGAGGGATATGTGGATGTGGCATACAAGTGCGGCCTTCTATCCGAGCACATACTTGGACAGTATGTTAGATCAAAGACGCGACATAGATTTCTTATCTTGTAGCACCTTCCTATGTCTTGGTCATTCGGACCATAAACTAGTTATGACCCGTTTGAAGTTAAGCGATAGGCCTAGTTTGGCTCAGTACTGGAAGTTTAACGCTTCCTTGTTGAAGATAGCCGACTTCTGGGACCAGCTGATGACACTATATCAGCGGAAAATAGTGGGGGCGGTTATCTGGAGTAGCTTCTGGGTATATCTTAAGGCCACAATGAGGTGATTTGCGTACAATATAGCCCGAGCCTCCACTTAACCAGGGCTCAGATGAAAAAGCACGTAAAAGATAGGATGACCTGGACGGTAGCTGGGAGGTCCCTTAGAGATAGCATTAGTTAAGAGGGGCCTCAATCGCTTGTCTATCGAGCAATACAAAGGTCAATCAGTTAGAGCTAGGTTAAAGAGAGTCTCGAATGACGCCGTGAATGTTAACGTGAATGTGAATGCTTTTGAGTGTAAGGCCGTCTTAGTCCGCAGCTCGGACGAGTACACTCGGAAAGTGAAGAACCTGGTAGAACGTACTCTTGACGAGTCGAGAGATTTGCAAGGGGTCTTGTGAGAATTTGGAGGGACGCTTCACCCAACTACCCAGAATACACAACCAAGAGTTTGACAGCTATTCAGTTGTCTCACCCCGCCCAAGCGGCTAGCTCTGATTAGATTTGGAGCGTGAGGTCATTACTGCATAACAAATCTCCAGGGATCGATGATCTGCCCACCAAACAGTATTTGAGACTGTCACCGATGTTTATTCCTCTTCTGACGGACGTGTTTAACCTCTGCTTTTCTCAGGGATGCATCCCTGGGCAGGTTACCAAAGGACTGGTCACATTACTGAAGAAAAGATATTGGCATGGTGGGAAGACTTAGATTATTATAGGCCCATCATTCTGCTAAACAGAGGTTTGAAGATTTTTTCCCGCGTTCTTGTAAACCGACTTCAGGTTGTTATCGGCGACTTGATAAAACCGGATCCGAACTCCGCTGGGAAGGAGCGATCGATTCAAAACAACTTACCCTTTGTGCACACGATCTTAGAGAGTTTAGAAGACGACGACAAAGCTGCGTTGATCAATTTAGATCAGTCCAAAGCTTTCAATAGGGTCAGCCATGGTTTCTTGGAATCTGTTATAAAGACTGCCGGTTTTGGTCCGGACTTCCGCAAGTGGATCTTCATTCTGTATCGTAATGCTGCAAAAGCGGTTCACGTAAATGGTAGGCTCTCGGAGTCGTTTGGGATCCCTCGGTCGGTGCGTAACGGTTGTCCGGTTTCGCCTCTGCTTTATGTCCTGCCGTTGGAGCCGTTCCTTTTCAAATTAATGGACGAGGCGGAGAGACCAATCATGCGCGGCATTGTTCTACCTGGCGGAAAACGTGCCAGGGTGCCGCGTACGCCGATGACATCACCGTATGCATCTCGCGACGCAACGATATAAAAGCAGTTACTAAGGCGCTTGCTGAGTATGAAGACATTATAGGGTCGTTGTCAACCGTAGCAAGTACCTTGGCATGCGGTTGGGAGCCTGGTAAGGAGAGATAACACTTCCAAGTGATTTTAGTTAGACCGACGGCGCGGTTCGAATTCTCAGAATATGGTTCGAAACAGACTTCCAGTTGGATAAGAATTTGTCGAAGGTACAGGCTGAGGTCGAATCTACAATGGGGACTTGAATTCGTAGGAAATTGTCCTTCAAGGGTCGTGCGGAGACGTGCACTACCTACGTGTTTCCGATCCTTTGCCGTATGTCTATACTTCCGCTGCCTGGGTAATACTGCATCTGGACCGACTCAAGGCTTTTGAGTGACTCCTTTTTTCAAGCTTCTTTGGAAAGGGGGCAAGCCGTTTTTCCGTAGACAGATCTGTACGAAAGTCTTAGCAATAAAGGCTGGGGATGCCCGATCTGGAGTGTCAGTAGCACGCTAGAAGGTTAGATTTCCAGAATCGCACTCTTCTCGAAGATTCTCCATGAGTCCCTGTGGTCGAGTACTCCTTTCCTCGACCCATAACCGACCACTCCACGGAAGGTCATCGAAGACCGGGTGGGGAAACGCTTCTCTTCGCCGAATGCCGAACCGCTCTTAAGACATTGATGGGGTCCAGTATTACAGATGCTAAACTTCTGACTGACAAACAATATGAATTAAGACAAGTCCGCTCCACAGCAGACATCCTAACTGTAATCTCTGAACGTATATACCACTCACTGGACAAAACCGAGGATGGCAGAGCGGTAGCTCTAGATATATCTAAGGCTTTTGACAGGGTGTGGCATGAGGGTCTCCTCAGGAAAATTAGATCATACGGTATCACTGGTAGAATACTAAACATAATTAAATCCTTCTTAGATAAGAGAAAAATCCAGGTTGTCCTCGACGGTCGTACATCTAAACAATATTATATAAATGCGGGAGTGCCACAAGAGTCTATCCTTGGATCTCTGTTGTTCCTAATATTCATAAATGACCTCCCAGACAAAATTGCCTTTGAGATGGGTATATATGCTGATGACACCACACTCTATAATAGACCGACAGGAAAACAAATGAACACATATCTAAAGAAATGGCAGAAACACTAGAGGATGACCTCCAATCTGTAGTGGCATGGGGACACAAATGGATGGTCACGTTCAATTCCGCCAATACTAAACTAGTTTCCTTCAATAATTACAAGAAACATTCTCTAACACCAATACCAATAACCAACGATTATCTGAGAGTACATCTTTCAAACTCCTTGGCCTAACGTTCACATGAAGATTGAGTTGGAACAATTATATTGAAAGCATTGCCAGAGCCGCTGCAAAGAAGGTAGTCTCTCTCTACTGTGCTAGAAAATTATTAACACCCGAAAGTATCCTGTTCCTCTATAAGGCCACCATTCGCCCATGTATTTTTTTACATCGGGGTCACCACTTATCAAGGCCCGAAGGCCACTCAGGGATAAGGGTCATTGCGTGTACAGTAATCAATGAGATAGTATTGTAGTAATCATTAGTATTGAGGGTTTTGATAGTGTCTTACTTAAGGGGCCGGTTTGTCAGGAGTTTGTTTATGTATGGAGTATTTCTTGGGCTGGTACATCTGCTACTAGTCTATCGCTCCTAGACAAGTTCTAAAGAGAGTCGCAAATCTTATAGGTCCTGAACTGGGTTCTAAGCTTTAGCCTCTGCCCCATCGATGAAATGTTGCATCCCTCTTCCATTTATACAAGTATTTTAATGGAGAATGCTCTGACGAACTGCAATCACTTGTACCCCCACGACGTAAACACCCTCGACAAACCCGACAGGCAGCTAAATCCCACCACACACAGTAGATATCCCTAGATGTAAAAGATCTTTCTATTCCAGTAGTTTCTTCCCCAGAACCACTAGACTTTGGAATTCCATTCCAGGTCCCTGCTTCCCAACTCTACTGACGTGTAGAAGTTCAAGTGTAACGTGAACAGACATATTGTGCCAAAATCCCCACATATTACCCCAGTAGATATTGCCCCTGATAGTATCCCCCTACATCAAAGTGGCAATGTGCCTTGTTTGGGGTGAAAATATAATATAAAAAAATAAATAAAATAAAAAGATATCATTTCGTTTAGAAATAGAAAAAGAATTCGGAAGTTTGAAGTTAGACACAAGAAATAAGTCGTTCATAGTAAAATTAAATGGTAATTAAACGGAGATTAAAAGGAGATATTTGGTCAAATATTTCACAGATGAAATGTGAAAAAATAATACAAATATAATTTGCTTGAGTATAAAATATTGTAGAACAGGCAACCTTCGGTGTGTATGAGATTAAAAGAAAAAGGACGAAAAATCGTGAATGAGAAAGTCGGAAAAAGAGACAGAAAGAATAGCAAAATACAGAGAAAAACCTTTAATTATAAACGAAAGCAGCTTAAAAGCATTGATTGTATGAAAAACAATTGCGAATATATTATGTTGCGTTATTCTTGTTTGTTATCTTGTTTTTCCTTATTTCTTCAATGATACCATTTTTCACGATAACATTTGCCTATTTACAACTTAATGATGACAGGAAGAAAAGGCGGCTTTTATCAATGTGGTATGTGGACGCATTTAAATACAACATAGCGAACGTTACTTTTAAAAATATTGTTATCAACTCATACAGTCAAGAGAAGACAGAATATAAACATAATTAAGAAAACGAAAAAAAAAACTTGTCTTAAAAGACGTAAATGAAGAAATAAACATATTTGAAAATAAAAAAGGAAGGAGTAAAATATGCACTCAAATCAGTAGAATGTTATAGAAACAAGAAAAGTAACAAAGTAAATACAATAGAATTATGAAAAGAAACAAAGTAAATACAATAGAATTATGAAAAGAAACAAATGAAATACAATAGAATAATGAAAAGAAACAAAGGAAATACAATATAATTATGAAAAGAAACAAATAAAAATACAATATAATTATGAAAAGAAACAAATAAAAATACAATAGAATTATGAAAAGAAACAATGGAAATGCAATAGAATTATGAAAAGAAACAAAGGAAATACAATAAAATTATGAAAAGAAACAAATAAAAATACAATATAATTATGAAAAGAAACAAATAAAAATACAATAGAATTATTAAAAGAAACAAATGAAAATACAATATAATTATGACAAGAAACAAAGGAAATACAATACGATTATGAAAAGAAACAAAGGAAATGCAATAGAATTATGAAAAGAAACAATGGGAATGAGGAAAATAAATAATCAAAAACAATAAAATAATATAACAACTGCAACGCATAAAATTCTCATTTTTCAAAAGGTCATAGAATTATATATATATATATATATATATATATATATATATATATATATATATATATATATATATATATATATATATATGTATATAGTGTTATAATGGAATAATTCCAGGAGGAAAACCGGGTATGAGAGCTCAATGTGGTAAACAGAGCAATAACATAAAAATATAACACGGAAATTACATAATTGTCGATGCAATAATTTATTTCAACCTTATGGTATTTTCAAGCATCTAACTAGACAATTATATTTTTGATACTGAAATAAAGAAAGAAAAAGAATCGGGTCCCGACCGTCAAAAACCAGAGGGGGTGGTAGTAGCAATCCACTTAATACATTTTATAGAGAGGGTGGGAATTAACTTAGTATGGGAGGGATTTAAAAAAAAAACAACAACAACATTATGACACTTAAACGGCTGTCCGGTAGCCCGACGTAACAACAGACACACACACACACCCAACACACACACACACACACACGCCCCTAAATATGCTCGTTCTTACACGTAAATGACTTGACACGCGTTTACTAACCTAGGAAGAAGAGGGAGAAATATACGGATATAGAGAGAAGGAAATAAACTGCGCATAAGGGAAAGAGAAGAAGAAAGAAAAAAGAAGAAACCTTCACACCCCACGCCACTGGCAATTATAGTGCTGTCCGGTTATACTCGGTAATAACGACTTGATGATATTTGTTGTCCGAAATCTAAGTTGGGTGTACGTTTTCCGAAATACCTGTTTATCCAAATTACTTATAAATAAATGAGATAGCATTAAGAAAAAAATTGTCTCTACAGATAATACATTAGTTATTAAACTGATATAAGTCAAAAAGATCAAATACTACCACTAGACATTATTAGATTTAATATAAATTAACACAAAACTTTAAAATAATAACTATTTTATATATTTATTTCTTTATGCGTGCATGAAAGTACTTTTGTGTACAGAATGAATAAAAGTATATATTAACCGAAACTAAATACGTCCTATGGAATTGAGGACGACTAATAATGCAATTTTCTGCATCTTAATCAATTAGGAAGTGAAATATTAGTGAGCAAAATAATAACGACCGCTATAATCACCAATAAAATTAAATTCATAAAAATATATAAAATATTAACTACATAAGACTCAACTTTTTGAATTCATAGTAATATATTACAAATACAATATAGAAAACTTAAATGTATTATAAGATACTATTTATTTCAAACTAATTTTAACATGAAAACATACAGATAGTTTTAAAACTTTGTATATAATTTTTTTTATATATATTTTAATAGACTTATTTTCCATGAATCAATTAACTCTATGACGCGCGTGTAATCTTCATTTTCTTTTCCTTCTCTTTCTCAGAGATTCTAGACTTATTAAACCATATGACAGGCAGCGGATGGTCACTCTCTTCCTTCTTTCTTCTTTTTTCTTTCTTCTCTTTCCCTTATGCGCAGTTTATTTCCTTCTCTCTATATCCGTATATTTCTCCTTCTTCTTCCTAGGTTAGTAAACGCGTGTCAAGTCATTTACGTGTAAGAACGAGCATATTTAAGGGCGTGTATGTGTGTATGTGTATGTGTGTGTGTGTTGGGTGTGTGTGTGTGTGTGTGTCTGTTGTTACGTCGGGCTACCGGACAGCCGTTTGAGTGTCATAATGTTTTTTTGTTGTTTTTTTTTTTAAATCCCTCCCATACTAAGTTAATTCCCGCCCTCTCTATAAAATGTATTAAGTGGATTGCTACTACCACCCCCTCTGGTTTTTGACGGTCGGGACCCGATTCTTTTTCTTTATTTATTTCAGTATCATAAATGTAATTGTCTAGTTTAGATGCTTGAAAATACCATAAGGTTGAAATAAATTATTGCATCGACAATTATGTAATTTCCGTGTTATATATATATATATATATATATATATATATATATATATATATATATATATATATATATGTGTGTGTCGTGGTTTAATTTTAAATTCTGAAAAACAACATATATGGACATATATTGGATTTAAGAATTTATTGTTTGACAAAAGTAATATGTAGAAGGGGTTATGTTTATTTCCTTAATCCATGGATTTTCAACAATGTCTCACATCATCAGAGTAAATGGAATGCGGTTAGCAAAATATTCAGCTGCGAATGGACGCTAAGCTTGCTTTTCAACACACTTATTGAAAATAGTTTTTGAGTTGTTGTACATAATTATATGGAAAGAATTATACTAAAAGATAAGTTGATACAAATAAATTCTTAAATCGAATATATGCCTCTATATGTTGTTTTTCAGGATTTAAAATTAAACTACGAAACTTATATATTGCTCTATTCTTAAATGTTGAGCTTTTCCTTTTTGGCTAGGATCACCTTGAAAGTATTACTTCAAGTAATATCTATAAGGACTTTCTATCTGAATCCTATCAGGGTCTTATCTCGCTTATATATATATATATATATATATATATATATATATATATATATATATATATATATATATATATATATATAAATGTATAAACGGAGACGGAAAAAAATACCGAATGAAAAAATATGAAAAATGATTTGATAGTGCAAATACAGAAAGGTCAAAAATAATGTTGAACAGAAAAGAAAAAAAGAAGAAGTATAAAAATAAAAGGAGAGAAATTAATATAAAATTTTCTGACATCCCCTTCCACCGTACTGTATATCGCTACTTTATGGCTGTCTGGGATAGCTTCCGTATATTCATATCTGATATACCTCTGCATTTCATGTTTAAAAAGGATGTGTCCTCTATAGTATCAGACCTGACCGAATGGTTAATAGTAGGCATAGATCGATTCATACCATCTAAAAAATTTCAACAAAAGCCTAACAGCCAGCCATAGTTCTCCCCAGAATGTGCTGCTGCCATTGCGTACAGATATCACTTTTTTCCATAGCTACAAACCTAATAGATGTACTGAGACTAAAGCTGCTTTCAGGACTGCCAGCAACCACTGTAAAAGACTAATAAAAAATTAAAGAGAGCTATATGCTCAGTCGGTTAAATAAAAATTAGCTGAGCAGCGGCTTAGTTCCCATCAGTTTTGGCAAATAGCAAACAGGATCTTGAACAGAAGCGTGCGTTCTATCCCAACCAGCATCAATAGACCTGAGGTAATCTCATCAGCATAAGACAAGGCAAAACTATTTGCCAAGAACTTTGAAGCAAATTCTACCCTATCCGACGAAGGCCATCAAGTCCCAGTATTTCCTCCTATAACAGACAACACGCTATGCAACATGCAAATATCTGTGCGTGAGGTTGGCGAGCTAATAAAGAACCTTGATTCCAGTAAAGCAACTGGTGCTGATAGCATTGCAGTTATAGTGCAAATTCCTGACGAACCGCCTCCTTAAGTAAGACACTTTATCAAATCTGCAATACCAATGATTACTACGATACTATTCCATTGATTACTGTACACGCAATAACCCTTATCCCTGAGTGGCTTCCGGACCTTGATAAGTGGTGACCCTTATGTAAAAAAAAGAAAGAAGTTAATAGAAGAAAAATGGGCAAAAAAGAATACATGCTAGAAATAGTATATTTTAAAAAAAATGAAAAACGCTAGAACGAAAATAAATAAATATAATCTGGGAAATACAGAAAATAAAAGAAAAAGAAATACCAAAAAAGGAATACAGAACCAACAAAAAAGGAGTAGTACGAAAACTTGAAAATAAAAATAAAAACTGAAACTAAAATGAATTTAAATAAATATTCATTGAATAAAGAAAACTAAGTCCAAAATAACACGAAGAAAAATAAAATAAAATTGAACTAAAAAAATAAAAACAAACAACCAGGACGAATTAAAAAAATGGAAACTAATGAAAGAAAGTAACAACTAAATGAAAATCAAAAAATGAAAGAAAGTAACAACTAAATGAAAAGAAAAAATGAAAGAAAGTAACAACTCAATGAAAATCCAAAAATGAAAGAAAGTAACAACTAAATGAAAATCAAAAAATGAAAGACAGTAACAACTAAATGAAAAAAAAAATGTAAGAAAGTAACAATTAAATGAAAAGCAAAAAATGAAAGAAAGTAACAACTAAATGAAAAGCAAAAAATGAAACAAAGTAACAATTAAATGAAAAGCAAAAAATGAAAGAAAGTAACAACTAAATAAAAAAAAAAATGTAAGAAAGTAACAATTAAATGAAAAGCAAAAAATGAAAGAAAGTAACAACTAAATGAAAAGCAAAAAATGAAACAAAGTAACAATTAAATGAAAAGCAAAAAATGAAACACAGTAACAACTAAATGAAAAGCAAAAAATAAAACAAAGTAACAACTAAATGAAAAGCAAAAAATGAGAGAAAGTAAGAACTTAATCAAAAGCAAAAAATGAAAGAAAGTAATAACTAAATGAAAAGCAAAAAATGAAAGAAAGTAACAATTAAATGAAAAGCAAAAAATGAAAGAAAGTAACAACTAAATAAAAAGCAAAAAATGAAACAAAGTAACAATTAAATGAAAAGCAAAAAATGAAAGAAAGTAACAACTAAATGAAAAAAAAAATGTAAGAAAGTAACAATTAAATGAAAAGTAAAAAATGAAAGAAAGTAACAACTAAATGAAAAGCAAAAAATGAAACAAAGTAACAATTAAATGAAAAGCAAAAAATGAAACACAGTAACAACTAAATGAAAAGCAAAAATAAAACAAAGTAACAACTAAATGAAAAGAAAAATGAGAGAAAGTAAGAACTTAATCAAAAGCAAAAAATGAAAGAAAGTAATAACTAAATGAAAAGCAAAAAATGAAAGAAAGTAACAATTAAATGAAAAGCAAAAAATGAAAGAAAGTAACAACTAAATGAAAAGCAAAAAATGAAACAAAGTAACAATTAAATGAAAAGCAAAAAATGAAAGAAAGTAACAACTAAATGAAAAAAAAATGAAACAAAGTAACAATTAAATGAAAAGCAAAAAATGAAAGAAAGTAACAACTAAATGAAAAGCAAAAAATGAAACAAAGTAACAATTAAATGAAAAGCAAAAAATGAAACACAGTAACAACTAAATGAAAAGCAAAAAATAAAACAAAGTAACAACTAAATGAAAAGCAAAAAATGAGAGAAAGTAAGAACTTAATCAAAAGCAAAAAATGAAAGAAAGTAATAACTAAATGAAAAGCAAAAAATGAAAGAATGTAACAACCAAATGAAAAGCAAAAAATGAAAAAAAGTAAGTACCAAATGAAAATAAATAAATGAAAGAAAGTAAAAACTAAATGAAAAGCAAAAATGAAAGAAAGTAACAACTAAATAGAAAATCCAAAAATGAATGAAAGTAACAACTAAATTAAAATAAAAAATGTAAGAAAGTAACAACTAAATGAAAATAAAAAAATGAAAGAAAGTAACAACTAAATGAAAAGAAAAAAATGTAAGAAAGTGACAATTAAATGAAAAGCAAAAAATGCAAAATAGTAACGACTAAATGAAAAGCAAAAAATACAACAAAGTAACAACTAAATGAAAAGCAAAAAATGAGAGAAAGTAAGAACTTAATCAAAAGCAAAAAATGAAAGAAAGTAGAAACTAAATGAAAATAAAAAAAATGAAAGGAAGTAACAACAAAATGAAAAGCAAAAAATGTAAGAAAATAATAACTACATGAAAATCAAAAAATGAAATCAAGTAACAAATAAATGAAAAAAATGAAAGAAAGTAAAAACTAATTAAAAATCCAAAAATGAAAGAATGTAACAACCAAATGAAAAGCAAAAAATGAAAAAAAGTAAGTACAAAATGAAAATAAATAAATGAAAGAAAGTAAAAACTAAATGAAAATCAAAAAAATGAAAGAAAGTAAAAACTAAATGAAAATAAATAAATGAAAGAAAGTAAAAACTAAATGAAAAGAAAAAAATGAAAAAAAGTAAAAACTAAAAAAAGCCAAAAATGAAAGAAAGTAAAAACTAAATGAAAAGAAAAAAATGAAAAAAAGTAAAAACTAAAAAAAAGCCAAAAATGAAAGAAAGTAATAACTACATGAAAAGAAAAAAATGAAAAAAAGTAAGTACTAAATGAAAATAAATAAATGAAAGAAAGTAACAACTAAATGAAAATCAAAAAAATGAAAGAAAGAAACAACTAAATGAAAAGAAAAAAATGAAAAAAAGTAAAAACTAAAAAAAAGCCAAAAATGAAAGAAAGTAACAACTAAATGAAAAGAAAAAAATGAAAGAAAGTAACAACTAAATGAAAAGAAAAAAATGAAAGAAAGTAACAACTAAATGAAAATAAATAAATGAAAGAAAGTAACAACTAAATGAAATACAAAAAATGTAAGAAAATAATAACTACATGAAAATCAAAAAATGAAATAAAGTAAAAACCAAATAAAAAAAAATGAAAGGAAGTAAAAACTAAATGAAAATCAAAAATGAAAGAAAGTAACAACTAAATGAAAATAAATAAATGAAAGAAAGTAACAAATAAATGAAAATAAATAAATGAAAGAAAGTAACAAATAAATGAAATACAAAAAATGTAAGAAAATAATAACTACATGAAAATCAAAAAATGAAATAAAGTAAAAACCAAATAAAAAAAAATGAAAGGAAGTAAAAACTAAATGAAAATCAAAAATGAAAGAAAGTAACAACTAAATGAAAATAAATAAATGAAAGAAAGTAACAACTAAATGAAAATAAATAAATGAAAGAAAGTAACAAATAAATGAAATACAAAAAATGTAAGAAAATAATAACTACATGAAAATCAAAAAATGAAAGAAATTTATGACTAAATGAAAAGCAAAAAATGAAAAAAAGTAACAACTAAATGAAAAAAAAATATGAAAGAACGTAACAACTAAATGAAAATCCAAAAATAAAAGAAAGTTACAACTAAATTAAAAGCAAAATATGAAAGAACGTAACAACCAAATGAAAATCAATAAATGAAAGAAAGTAACAACTAAATCAAAAGCTAAAAATGAAAGAAAGTAACAACTAAATGAAAAGCAAAAAATGAAAGAAAGTAACAACTAAATGAAAATCAAAAAATAAAAGAAAGTAAAAACTAAATGAAAATCCAAAAATGAAAGAAAGTAACAACTAAATGAAAATCCAAAAATGAAAGAAAGTAACAACTAAATGAAAAGCAAAAAATGAAGGAAAGTAACAACTAAATGAAAATCAAAAAATGAAAGAAAGTAACAACTAAATGAAAAGCAACAAATGAAAGAACGTAACAACTAAATGAAAATCAAAGAATGAAAGAAAGTAACAACTAAATGAAAATCCAAAAATGAAAGAACGTAACAACTAAATGAAAAACAAAAAATGAAGGAAAGTAACAACTAAATGAAAATCAAAAAATGAAAGAAAGTAAAAACTAAACGAAAAGAAAAAAATGAAAGAAAGCAACAACTAAATGAAAAGCAAAAAAATAAAAGAAAGTAACAACTAAATGAAAAGCAACAAATGAAGGAAAGTAACAATTAAATGAAAATCAAAAAATGAAAGAAAGTAACAACTAAATGAAAAGAAAAAAAATGAAAGAACGTAACAACTAAATGAAAATCAAAGAATGAAAGAAAGTAACAACTAAATTAAAAGCAAAAAAATGAAAGAAAGTAACAACTAAATGAAAATCCAAAAATGAAGGAAAGTAACAACTCAATGAAAAGCCAAAAATGAAGGAAAGTAACAACTCAATGAAAAGCCAAAAATGAAGGAAAGTAACAACTAAATGAAAAGAAAAAATGAAAGAAAGTAACAACTAAATGAAAAGCAAAAAATGAAAGAAAGTAACAACTAAATGAAAAGTAAAAAATGAAAGAACGTAACAACTAAATGAAAATAAAAAATGTAAGAAAGTAAAAACTAAATGAAAATCAAAAAATGAAAGACAGTAACAATTAAATGAAAAGCAAAAAATGAAAGAAAGTAACAACTAAATGAAAATCTAAAAATGTAAGAAAGTAACAACTAAATGAAAAGTAAAAAATGAAAGAAAGTAACAACTAAATAAAATCAAAAATGAAAGAAAGTAACAACTAAATGAAAATCAAAAAATGAAAGAACGTAACAACTAAATGAAAATCCAAAAATGAAAGAAAGTAACAACTAAATGAAAAGCAAAAAATTAAAAAAAGTAACAACTAAATTAACAGCAAAAAATAAAAGAAAGTAACAGCTAAATGGAAATCAAAAAATGAAGGAAAGTAACAACTAAATGAAAATGAAAAAATGAAAGAAAGGAACAACTAAATTAATAGCAAAATATGAAAGAAAGGAACAACAAAATAAATAGCAAAAAATGAAAGAAAGCAACAACTAAATGAAAAGCAAAAAGTCTTAAATAAAAAAGAATTCTGAGAAAAGTATAGTAATTACTAAATGAAGCAAAAGATTTAAAGGTAGCAAATAGTTGTAGGTAAGAATATAAACCAGATTGCTATGAAAATATTAGAAAAAAATGTATTAAAAATGCAGGATAAGAAAAAAAAGATGAAACAGGAAAATATTACCATAAAAAGGAGAAAGGACGAAAAAGAAAGAATGGAAATAAAAGAATAAAATAAATACATATAAAGATAAACAGGAACAGAATATATTAAAATGTTTTAAAAAAATGAAGCAATGAAAAGATGTAATAAATAACACTTGCTTAAGTGAAACCATCTGTCCCAATTTTCTATGGTAAAATTTGTCGTCATGTCCAGCATTGATATGTTTACATTTGTTTCCGTTTTTAACTTCTATAAAAAGCAACAAAAGAAAAGCCCACTTCTGTCAACAAATGAATTTATTAAATTAAACGGTGAAATGTACTGTTTCAAATTTCTAATCGATACAAATTTGTTCACAAAACATTCGTTTTCCTCGTGCATCGACAGGGAAACATTAGTTTTATTTCATACAAGCCTAAATTCTGTGAGTTCCAATTTTTGTCGTTATTTTGAGTTGCGGCGAGGTGTCAAAACGTGGCGAGATTGAAAGTGCACGTAGCTAGATTCTTATATGTGTGAATATTGTTTCTCATGAGCTAATTGTAAAGGAAATAAAATGTGGTGCCGTGAAAATACAACAAAAACAAATATTAGTTGTCCTGAGTTGTAAACATTGAGAAAAAGACAACGAATCAACCAATAAGTTATGTAATTACTGTACAAAGATTATGCAGCCACACAATAAACAATATGGGAGTCGACCATAGGGTGTGTACTTTTACTTGTCGTGTTTTTATAGTAAGTCTAAAACCTGGAGACATATTTTAATGGGTAATATATCAATGCTACGAACAACAGGTTCTCCCATTACAAGATATTCCACTAAGCGAAATTCTTTGTTTGAATTTTGCTTCTAACCTTAGCTTTTTGTTTTGGAGCAAAAATGTGTAGTTCTTATCAACCTTCTCAAATTAATTGCAGGTCTATTATTTTCGGGCGATTCTATCATAAGTGTTGCGCATAGCATTTCGATCGGAAATTTATTTTTCTACCATTTTGATATATCGGGGTCTTAATTGATTCATGTGACTTTTAAATATAAATTTCTGTCCTTTCATCATATAGATTATTGTCGCGATCCTTTAAATAGTTTTATGATCTTCTCAAAAATGTTTATCAGAAAAATACTTTAAATACAAAACTTTGTGATTTAAAAAAATTCTCTTTGTTCTTTTTCGAACAATTTCTCTTTTACAGCAATTCAATCTAATTAAAATGATATCATCTTACGTCCAAACATTATCACTGCCGGCGATGGTTTTCTAAATGTATCGCTATTTGGTATTATCATTAACACTATCAGAAATTTCTGACTAATTTCCTCGTAAGTAATTATTTTTTTCTAAAAGCTGTCTTAAAAATATCAACGAACCTTTCAGCCTCGCCATGAGATATTGGGTTATAAAACAAAGTGGGCAGATTCTTTTCCAGTGAACACTCACCATTATTCCACTATATTTCTTGTTTTCATGCCAGCAAACTTGTTTTTATTTTCAGTTTTATTATGGACCCATACATATATGCTGTTTTCTATTAAACCCGTATTGTTGTATTGTTCTGAATTTTTATCAATCGTGATTCTTATATTCCTCCATATTGTTAATTTTGAAGAGAATATCGTCTCCCAAGTATGTAACCGCGAAATCTAATCCAGCCAATATGATACCCACAAGTTGTTGGAACCAACTTGACCCTACCTTCAAACCAACATATATTTTAATCTGTATAATCTTTTAAGTCTGTTTATAATTAAATATTACGTGCATTGTTCAGTAGACTTAACTTGCAAATATGCCTCAACCGAATGGATGCTTTTGTAAGTATTCTTCCTCCATTTTATTAAGAAAATATATCTTATTGGGAAGGTAGTTGATAATCATGATCTTTTAAACAATAACTTAAGCCAATCGAAAAATAAGCACATACGCTCTTGTTTTTTAACATACACTGTTCGAGTTTCCCAATCAAAATAATAAGCTCTTTCCATCATGCTAATTTGTTACAGTTACTGTAATTCGTTTCCAATGAGTTCTAGTGACGAAAAATATACTTTTTTGCTGTGAAGACCGCCTTAACCCTTCAATTCAGATGTAACTTAAGTTTTATTACAGCACACAAGCCCTTTTGAAATACCTCTTTAAATCTTCATCTTTTTTGTACATTTCTCTGATTGGTTTGATTTTTTTTTAGAACGTTTTACCCAAAGGTTGAATAAAAATTCATACCGAGTCGATTAGTTTTGCGTTCTGTTTACTCGTTTTGTTTGCTTTATTTCCTAGCGTAACGCTTGTTAAATACTCCTCTTAATTTTAATGGTTTTCCTGATACGCCTCTGGCCATTCTATTAATACCTTGCAAATCATTTCCGGTGTCTAATAATAATGACATTCCGTCCATTTATTTATAAGTCTACACATTTTCGTTCATTAAAGTTTTTAAGATGCAATCGAATAAACTAATTTTTCTCATTGGAGAAAACTTACATTAAAAATAGTAATAATAATAAATGGTCGTTCAATGTTTTATGTCAACTTCCGCCTTCAACTGTAACCCCCAACGACCGTTTTCACTCTCTCTCTCTTTCTCTCTCTCTTTCTCTCTCTCTCTTTAAGTGGTCCAAATAAAGACTGCCCTGCAACTTACCCTAGAACAGGCATGCTCTGCTCACTTCCCCTACCACACCAACGCCACCACCGCTGTCAGCAGCCATAATGAACTTCGCTCACATTCCAACTACTATTTAAATAAATCTTCCCATAATTCCTTACCGAGACTAACACACGTATCTGAATGATGTAAAGACGATTGCATGAACAGTTTAAACTGCGGACACTTCGAGAATAGAAAAAAATGCTTGGACCATACCTTCATAAGTTTGATGTATATACAAAAATTATAATACGAAAAATTGAAAAAAATATATATTGAAGCAGACATTATTAAATACAACGGAGATTCTCTACTTTATGATTCTTTTATATTTAAAACATTTTTTTCGTTTAATCTTTTTATGTCAAAATCGAAACTTTTAATAGAAGTTTTATAGTTTCGATTCGACTTTAGTAATCTTCATGTAGAATTCATGAATTTGATGAAGTAAAAGTGATTAGCAGCGAAAATGGAAAGAATAAAAGTGAAAAATAAAATACACAAAAAATTGCATCAAGTGATGGGAGTTATAATTATATAAAAAGCTGATCAAAAGTCGGTTAAAATCTAAATCTATTAACATTCTGAGTTTTGAAATCAACGAGTCTATCAGCAGATATTTGCAAGGCGCGTTGTTTACGATCTACGCTAGATATTTTAATACATTGTTGCTTTTCTCGAATACAATTTTATTAATAGAAGGCTTTTGAGTTCTAATATAACGTGCTTCGATAATGTTAAACTTTTAAAAATTGTTGTCGTGTTGTACAATTCCCAAAATTCTATCGAGAAACACTTTCTGTTAACAAATCCCTTATACAAAATATTTAATAAACCCTTTCTGTTAACAAATCCCTTATATAAAATATTTAATAAACACTTTCCGTTAACAAATCCCTTATACAAAATATTTAATAAACACTTTCTGTTAACAAATCCCTCATACAAAATATTTAATAAACACTTTCTGTTAACAAATACCTTATACAAAATATTTAATAAACACTTTCTGTTAACAAATCCCTTATACAAAATATTTAATAAACACTTTCTGTTAACAAATCCCTTATACAAAATATTTAATAAACACTTTCTGTTAACAAATCCCTTATACAAAATATATAATAAACACTTTCTGTTAACAAATCCCTTATACAAAATATTTAATAAACACTTTCTGTTAACAAATCCCTTATACAAAATATTTAATAAACACTTTCTGTTAACAAATCCCTTATACAAAATATTTAATAAACACTTTCTGTTAACGAATCCCTTATACAAAATATTTAATAAACACTTTCTGTTAAAAAATCCCTTATACAAAATATTTAATAAAAATAACATAAACCTGCCCTATAGTTTCTGGGAAAACCTGGGAACTAAAACACATAATATTAAATACTAAAAAACAAAAAATAACAAATTTAGAAACAAAAGATAACAACAACAACGACAACAACAACAACAACACAAAGAACAACAATATAATTATTGGAAACAACAATGACCCAAATCTTTATAGAAATAAAAACGCTAATAATGTACAGAAAAATGTAACTGAATAATTCGTTCACTTCCCGCGACAAAATATCTTCTTAATCAAAAGCATCGTTTACTAGGCCACAATATTTGCCAAATAAAACCTGCAAAACAAGATGTATTACATATGTATGGACTCCCTAGATTGTATAGAGGGTATCATCACTAAAGAAGTACATTAAACAACGAAAAACAACAGATTAACTCGGCAATAGGATAAAAAATAATATGGTATTTAAGCGCATGAAATAACTTGTATAACCCGTGGAGATTATGCTTGAATGAGAAATATTCTACCATAAACTCAATAGCACCCTTTAATTGATTAAACTGCAGCAATAAAATTACAAACGTATGTATACATAATAAATAACTAAGAACAACACTATCAATTCACTACTAGGAGCTCAGAGGAAATAAACGCTCACCGATAGTCGACCGAAAAATAGTACGACGAACCAGTGCATGTAGGAACCTAAACAGCCCATGTAAATTATGTCTGCGTTAGAAATTTATTAAACTACAGAAGTGAAATCAAAACTTATGCATACAAAAAATTACCTAGGGATACAAGTATATAAATATAAATTAATAAATGCATACATAATCATACTAACAAAACCCACTAATAATAATTATGATAATAATAATTAATTAAATAAACAACTTAATAAAAAAGTACAAGCAAAAATATAAATGGACATATCTGAACACGTCCAGATTAAAACTTGTTCATCTTCTAACACAAACATTATGGGTCATTCCCTTTAAAAACGAACAAAAGAAAGGGGTGAATTACAGAAGTAAACATCTGCCTGTTAAACGCGCGTCCATTGGCTGCAGAAAATAGGTGTGTTAATCACTGATGATTTTATATGCAAACTAGCAAATACAGCACGACAGGAGCATATACAAATGCACAGAAATAGCAATCTCATGCAGTAGTCTGACGAATCATCACGAGGATTAAATACGAAAAAATATGTGTAGGGTAATTGCCACATATATTTGAAAACATATTTCCATATCTTTAATCATGTATTGAGCACATTTGAAGTAAATACTGTAAAGAAATCCATGAAATTCGACGGATACAAATAAAACAATAATAATCTCTTCCATTATATAAAGGAAATTTGCTATGTGTGTACATCCGTTTCCCATGAACTCCAAAACGGCTGGCCGAATTTTATAACATTTCACATGAAGGTATTTTATGTACCTTGCAGTGTTCTAATGTATGTTCTGTATTGGAATGCCATTGATAGTATAAAAGTACTTTATGTGCCTGGAAGTGTTCATAGATAAGTTTTGTGTCGGAATGTATTCGATAAGTATCAATAATCGAAATAATTCGATGAAAGAAAGAAACAGACGATTTTGACTAAAGTTAACATCCTTTACAGCCTAACATCACATGTGCATTGGAGATGTTTATTTTCACACAAGCCAAACGCCCGACATATAAAATCAACAGTAGTCTTTTTTTAATATTACAAGGCCGCATTTGAAGCGAATGTTTCTATTTAAAGCACAATTTCACAATGATACTTGACTTTTTGATTTTGAACTTAAATTCAAGCCATTATCATCACACAAGCACTGAGCCCACGCATATAACATCAAAAGAAGGTCCTTTCATATGACAAGGGTGTGTTTAAAACAAATGTTTCTGTTTAGAGAACAATTGAACCAGGATACTTGACTTTTGCATTTTCAAATTTAATTTAACTTATTATACATAAAATATAATTTCATACAATCAACAGTAAATTCACTACAGTGCAATATAGACTACAACATATTGTGGACGAAGTAACTGCGGGAAGACATGTGAAGCTTCCTTCCTATGCACCGCAACGGTCCCCAACCCATGTACGCAATCAATAGATTTAACTGAGAAATAGGCGATTTCACCAAATTCGATGACAAACAAAATATGGCAGAGTTAAACATTCGATGATCATCCATCAATTCCGAGCAATGTCGGGTGTCCCTATTAGTTTTAACTAAGATTTTAACAACGTCTTATTATTGCTTTAAGTAAAAGTAGTCGATACAATTTTTGAAAATATATTCGTGAGAAAGAGTTTACAAAAAAGTACATTTATAGTTTGTTTGCAATTCAGCACTGTTTATTAGGTTTTCAGTCAGTGTTATTGTATATTTAGGTCAACGTTCCTGATGAGAATTGATAAAGCGAAAATTCTGACGACTTTAACTTTTGTAAATGAGATTATTTATTTCTTGTTGCAGTCGATTATTGCATCACGAAATTAGACTTTTTTATGGCACGTTCAATCGGGCATGTTAGTTGTCTATTTTGTCATTTATTTTTTTATTGCTCGCTTCTGTATATTTTATTGAGTCGTTTCGAAATAGGAGATAAGATATTAATCGGACCTAAAAAATAATTGCAAATCAAGTCACGGAACCATCTTTAATTGATATTACAAACCATTTTACATAAAGAGTAAAAACAATTTATACAGAAAACATCAATGATAAAGCAATTATTTTGGATTATGCTTCAATCCTACTTGAGGGAACCGGCATTTAGCACGCACACACACACACACACACACACACACACATACACACACACACATATATATATATATATATGCGTGACTCTTTGTGTATTTGGGACACCATGCATATACACACATATATGGAGGCATGCCTGTAAATATATTGACCAAGATGTATACATATTTATATATAAATATATATATGTACATACACACGCATATATATATATATATATATATATATATTATATGTATATATGTGTCTATGTCAATATATATCCACATAAGTACAAACATTATGCATGAGTGATGTGTTTTTATACACGGACACACGTTTGTTGTGTGTGTGTGTGTGTGTGTGTGTGCGTGTGTGTGTGTATATATAAATATATATATATAAAAATGTAAGTCTTTGTTCCTTCAAAGTGAATAACACCATATTTCTACGTTACCAATTTAATTGAAATTTTAAGAAAATTTACTGTAAAGTCAAGGAATGTTTGCATTTTATAAAAATAAATTAAGATCGCAAATTATAAAAAATATATTAAATAAAATAAAAATATTTTCGTAACTGCGGGACTGTCCGCCATTTCATTTACGGTAGAAATGAGCCTTTCACGTGCACCACACGTTGACGACTTTCGAATTACAATATTTAACTATCTATTTAATAGATGGGGGAAAATCCCTATTTTTAAAATTATATATATATATTTTTATACTTTAACCTTACAATTGATTAAAAAAACATATCATAAAACTTTAATTAAACTTGGAAATACGGTTTAAAAAATAACGCCGATCGGTAAGTGCACTAGCACCATTTTTTTTTTTTTTTTTTTTTTTTTAAAAAAAGCGAA
>NC_136482.1:188616676-188666676 GCF_053919585.1 Euprymna scolopes
TACAGAGATCAGAGCGTTGGTGATGTAAAGATGGTTGGTTGGTTGTTTTTGTTTTACGGCATATCAACACTTTTCGGGTTATTTAATGCCGAATCCAAAGATTTTGAAGAAATTTTTTTTAATAGAATATATTTGTTGTTTTCACATCGGTTTCTATTTAACCCATAGTTGGGACCCTAACAGGTACTACCACTCCGGGTCAGAGTGGACTTGGGAGCAATGGCAATTAAAGGGTAGCTCCACACTCCCCAAAGCCCACGAGCTAGGGCCTCACCACTGGATATAGTTTAAGGTCATATCCAGGACTCCCATTGAGGGACTTTTACCCTCTGCAGGGGGGGGGGGCAGTCGGCGTATTCTGATGTCCAACCGACAGGGCCTGTAAAGATGGAAACTTGGTTTAAGATGCATTCAAATTAACCAGCCACCTCTTTCTCCATTGCACCTCGTGCTCAAGATCAGTAGAGAGAGAATCAGAGAGAACTTGGTCATTTATGCACTTTGATGTGTTGCCATAGATGGTATTTTCGTCAGCATAAATGTTTAAGAATGATTTTCAGATGTGATTTGGGGGATAAGTAATGTAGATCAGAAAGAGAGTTGGACCCAAGATGGCCCCTGAGCGACCCCACTGCTAATACTATAAGCTTTTTATTTCTTCCCATAAACCGCTACTTTTATGAATCTATCAGAAAGAAATGATTTAATAATTAAGAAGACATTTCCTGCTATACCGTAGCTGAAAATCTTATTGAGTAGATTTTATGCCATATATTTAGATCTTGTAGAACGGAAACCATATTTCATGTTACTGTTATTTTTGTTGAGGTGGGTGACTACTTGTCTGCTTAACACAGCAAAAGTAGACTTTTTAGTCCGTACTGAAAGGAAGAGGGCCGATTATCTGAATTCTTAATACGGGGCATATTGCTGAGGTTTTCAAGAGTGTTGGAAAGCAATTCTCTTTGAGACAATGCTTAAACAGTATTGTAAGTATGGGAGCTAGTTCTGGTAAAAATTTCTACACCACTATAAGTAGAATGCCGCAGGGCTAGTTGCTTTACTGGAATCATTTTTTATTAGCTTGGCAACATCACGCACAGATATTTGTATATCATACATCATATAACGTGTTTTCATATACAGGAAAAATATAGGGTTGCGGCCTTGATCGCCTAGGGTAAAATTAGCTGCAAAGTTACTCGCAAACGAGATTACCTAAGACCCACTGATGATGATTGGGATATAGCACCTGCTGATGTTCAGGACCCTGTTTGTTATTTGCCAAAATTGGTGAGAACCAGGTCGCTGCTCAGCTACTTTGGACTTAACGGACTGAACATACAACTTCTTCATTACTCTTTTGAAATGGTTAGGGTTAGGGTTCGGGTTAGTGGTTGCTGGCGGCCCTGAAAGCGGATTTTGTCACAGAACATCTATTACGCTAGAAGCAACAGGAAAAGTACGCAATGGCAGCAACACATTCTGGAGAGAAGCACGGCTTGCTGTTGGGTATATGCTGGGATTTTTTGGCGGGTATGAAGCTGTCTATAATACAATTAACCATTTCTTCAGACCTGAGATAACAGAGGACACATTCTTTTCTTAAAAAATGGAATGCAGATGTAGATCTGATATAAATATACGGAAGCTATTTCAGTCAGCTATAGCGTATCGATATACTGTACATTATCGTTTTATCTTAATTGAGACAACCGATTGGTCAGATGACCCTAGTGGAGACAGAGCGGAGGATAAACATAGTGAAATCAATATAATTAATATAAACATTTGCATCACCCCAGAAAAAAATAAATAAAACAATAAATATCGCAAATTTACAAGTAATCTGCTAGAAGCATCCACTTTAATGGATTCTAGTCTACATGCCATCTACCATTGATTTGATAAAATTCACATTCTATATTATTATTGTTATCGAAATCGATAAAATAGCCCATTTTTTTCAATCAAATCGACTGATTGCCTACTCTAGTGAGGACCCATCGCATGCACCATGAGATAACTTCACAAGCCTCTTGCAGTGACTAAGTTCACAATATATTAGAGTTTACATTGCACTGTAGAGAACTTACTGTCTATTTTATAAAATTATTTTATATAATGGCTTGAGTTAAAATTAAAATGCAAACGTCAAATAGCATGGTTCATTGTGCTCTAAACAGAAGCATTCGTTTCAAAGGCACCCGTCTTATCAAAGAACCTACTTTTTATTTTATTTGTCGGGCCCTTCTGTTTGTGCGGTAATAAAACTTCTCAAATGCACTTGTGTTGTTAGGCTGTATAAGGGCAGTAACTTTGGGCAAAATCGGACAGTTCCTTCTCTAATTGGATTTTTTTATTATCCATGCTTATCGCAGACATTCTGACACAAAACCTTTCTAAGAACACTTCCAGCCATACAGAGTACATTTGTGTGAGATAAAAACAAAATCGCAGCCATTTTGGAATCCATAGGGAACAAAGTCACACGCACATACGAATACATTACAATTTATATATGTAAGTATAGATTCTAAGTATTGGTTACGAAAACACAAAACTGCTATAATAGTATGAATAGTTGCACGGAGAAAGTGCATATATTTTACATAAGTTTAATAAACATTGATGTAGCTCATTCTTATCCATTTTAATTGATAGCTTGCTACAATTTTATACATAGACTAGACCATCCATGACCAGTTGAGTCAGTATATTTTATAATATATATATATATATATATATATATATATATATATATATATATACTAGCATTTCAGCCAGGCGTTGCCCTGGTGTTTAGAGGTGTATGCTGAGCAAAAAAAACGGTCAATTTTTTTAACTTTGACCCCTATTATGACCCCTTAACATTTATTGTTTTGTGCTCTAATCAAGTTATTAAGTTAGATCCATGTCCAAGGCAACTATATAAAAAATTTCCAGTGTTTACACTCAAAATTGTCGGAGGAGTTTGGTAGAGTTCTCAAAGGTCAAATCGTTGAACTTTGACCCCTTAACAGCCAAATTTCTGGCTGAAAACCGATCACATAGATTTTTCCAAATCTCAATACCCTGTATATCAAATTTTGAGTCTGTAGACTGAAAATTAACAAAGTTATTGCGAAGTAAAATGTACACAGACATAGACACACAGACACGTTCACTTTTATATATATATATATATATATATATATATATATATATATATATATATATATATATATATACTTATGTTTTTATAAGAACCATATACAGAGCTCCACGATATAATATTCGCCCTAGAAAAGACGACACGATTCCATTTCCATTTGATTAAAACCAGCTTTCTTTTTTGTTACACACCATCTATATGTTCCTATTTACTATGCCTCCCCACGGGACAGAGTTAGACACCAGGGTCGTTTTTTAATGTGGAGAAAGGAACAAAAATAAAAATTGTCTCAGTCGTGAAGGATTTCTCCTCCACGGACAGAGAACAAGAAATTGAAGTACAGCATCTGAAGAACAGACACTACACTTTGATCTTGTCCCGAAGGCAAGGGATTTATTTGCTCCCCCACCAAGCAAATTAGGCACAAGGCCGATTTTTAATGTGAGGAGTGAATGGGGAAATGGGGAACAACTCCCCGGGGAGCAGCGGAGCTGGATAGTGACAATTGGTATGAAGGGTTGCCCCTACATTGACCAAGGTCTTATCTGTGGATCGCCCCCCCCACATAGGGTCTTTGCTTGCAGTATCTGCCGGAACAGATGGTATTTATTTGCTCCCCCACCGAGCAAATTAGGCACAAGGCCAATTTTTAATGTGAGGAGTGAAGGGAGGGGGAAGGGAAAAAGGGGACCAGCTCCCGAGAGATGGGAAATGGGAGCTGGTTAATGGTCAGGCATGTGGGGTTGCCCCCACATCTGGTCTTTGCTAGTCATAGCTAGTCATAGCTTGCAGTATCTGCCGGAACAGATGCTACACTTTGATCCCGGCCCGAAGGCCGAGTACCATGTTGGTCAGTTGTGTACAAATACCAAGAGCGATAGGAGTCTTCTATCATGATTAAAAGTGACACAATGATCAACCAGCGATATCGAAGATGCGCCGCTGTACAACATGGTCTCTATCGATCCAAATTATGACAAGACAATATTGTTGCACTATAATGGGGTAGTTATTTAATTGGTGCCAATATTTGGCACAAGGCCTATAAAGTGGGGATCTACAGCAAGCTCCCCTAAAGGAGGGACACTCTTGCGATTGCAAAAATAGCCTGAGTAACCCGGTCGGCATTCCCCGGTCGGGGCGCCTCAGACGACAAGCAATAAACTTGTCTCGCCCAAAAGCCGGGTGGCATGGCCTTGGAGGATGAACATCCTGGGAATTTCCCAGGCGGTGTACCTCAATCCGACAAGTGCAGGGCCGGTTCACCGACATCTCACCTGTCGGGCTGAGTGTCAAGAACGGATCCTTGACGTGTACTACTTCCCTGTCTCCCTGCAGCCGAAGCCGCTAGGAGACCACCCCACCATAAGAACTATAATGGGGTATTATCCCGCACAATTGAGAGATTCTATTTATAAACGATGCTGCTAGGAACTGACCAATTGAATTAATTCACGTTCTGCTACCAACCTATCGGAAACCAGAATTGCTCCATAAATGTTAAACCTTTCTGTAGCAATTTCATATATGTTTTCTTCGTGTCAACTCGAGAACTGTCTACTGCGAACCAGTCACCTCCTAGGATGTGGAGAACAACGAATCATCGGAAACTGTTCTGTTTACTGCGAACCAGTCACCTCTCAAGACTTGTGTAGAACAACGAACCATCGAAAACTGTTCCGAAACTAAACATGGCTTATACTTCTAGAGCCAACATCCTCAAGATTGAAAATCCGGACAATTCAATACATGAGGGCACAGCTCAACAAAGTTTCTTGCCATGGTTTTGATCTTTGGCATGGTTTAAATGAGGGCCACATCATGCCACCTTACACCTCCAAAGTCGGCTTGAATGTCAATGTCAAAGTGTACCTGAATGATAGTGTGGTGGTCCCCTGGTTAAATCAGGTGGCGGCTGGCAGAACCTGGGTGTTCTATACTTGTCCTGATTGCTTATTTACTATGCTGCGCTTCCAAGTTTAAATTCGACACACTGTTGCATAAAACCTGCTACTCCGCTGTCAAAACTTGCTACTCTGAAAGACAATGCTCTGCTGCCAAAAACTCAAATCGAAAACTCAACACTCTGCTGTCAAAATTATCAACTCCAAAAAAGAATGCATTGCTGACAAAACTTGCTACTCCAACATCTAAATCCAAAATGAACACAGTCTCTGAAAAATCGGGTTTTTAATGTCAAACCGGAAGCATTTTATTTGACAATATTGGAAGCATGTAAAGAGAAAAGGAAACCATTTTGCTTTTTATTTTCTTCGCTCTTTATGTCTTTATAATCCTCTACAAGCTGAAAAAACAATTTTGTTAAGGTGTTTAATCACAGAAAAGTAACTTATCTTGTCTTTGGTAGAATTTAAGACCACATGAGTATCATTTGAAGCTAAATATAAAGTTGATTATAAAACATGTACTTTTTCAAATTTTAATAGATTTATTAATAAAAAAACGTATTTAAACAATGAGATGGAGATCTGATATAGATATAACATGATTATATCATTGACCCTTTGCGATGTAATCCAGTGTGAATGGTGACAAAGCTAACACAATATAAGAACGAATGGTTTTATAAATACGTAGATTGCATTAAATGGTAAGCAAAAAAGGAAACAATAAAAGGCGTTTTTTTATATAAAATATAATTTAAATTTATTTAATAAAATGTGTATTTAAAAAAATTCACACTAAGAATTGACAGACTCTGATGATCCTGAAAAAGATCCTGACCTTTCTTTTACTGCACTTTACTTTTTTTTCTCTCGATATTTCTTCTATTAAGGAATTACTTTAAACCAATCTTCTGGAGATGAAATTCTGTATTTCCAAACATCATTGGCTTGTGTATTTTCAATTCGAATCTGTCGTCTTTCTCGTTCGTGCTCTAAAATGTTTTCAACACTTTCAATATATGTATACTTCCTTAAGACATGCATGCATGAGAAAGAATACTCTGATGTAAAATATTCGGGTTTACAGTGTTTTCTGTCTTGCGGTAGCTATTGAACCGAGGGAGGTTAGCAGTTGTACCAAAATGTGTGGTTGGCTTTGAAAAAACGCTTTCACTAGTATGAACAATTCCGACCCACAAAGAAAGAGTCCATTATATATATATATATATATATATATATATATATATATATACATATATATATAACTACTTCATTTATTCGCATAAATTTAATATACGAAGGTATAGATTTATGCGTAAACTTTAAGTATTTACTTCAAAAGTGCTCAATACGTAGGTAGAGCTAGTTAGTAATTTATAAAATATATATGGCGATTAAGCTACACTGAATATTCTGCGTTTCATGCATAAGCCTGACGAATCCTATAGTTGGATGAAACGCAGAATATTCAGTCTACCTTAATCGCCATATATATTTTATAAATTACTATATATATATATATACATATATATATAATAGACTCTTTCTTTATATATAAATATATAAACACACACACATATGTATATATATATATATATATATATATATATATATATATATATATATTAGAACACTCCTGATCTGTTGAGTCAAATAAATATTTTATATATATGCGAATTATATGTTCAATAAAACTTTTCTGAAAGCATTATTTTTCTATTTACATTTTTAAACACAATTTGAGTCTATCAAATACTTACATTTACTACTTTCGCTTAACTCTACTAAGTACAACATATAGCTGTCTATACTGAATAGCAGATTTTTCCAGATAAACTAAACTTGTCTGTAAAGTCTTTCTTTGATGCTTATGAGTAGTCAAATGCTAATTTAATAAGAAATTGAACTCTGGTAAACAGATAAACCAATGTTCAATCTTGGCATAAAACAGTTTCAGCTTGAGATTTTGATGCAATAATTTAAGCAACAACTAAATTATCATACGTGTCGTTTATAAATAATCTGACGCAATTACATAAGCATGGTTAATCAATATGCTACATTCACATGATTTGAACTTCTTTCTTGAGTTAAAGTTTATAAAGAGGAGGATATTGATTTGCTACCCACCCAGCAATATGTGACACAAGGTTGGAAAGTGGCGATGTCCAGCCAGTGCCTCCAAAGAAGGGACGCTCTGGCCTAGAAAAAAATTGCCTCGGCATCCCCATCGGTATTCCCCAGTAGGGACCCCTCATGTAGCAGGCAATAAACATGCCCCACCCGAAAGCCGGGTTACAAGGCCTAGGAGGGTAGACCTCCTAGGTAATACCAAGGCAGCGTTCCTCAGATTCTTGACTGCTACTTTCTACCAAGATCTCCAAGCAAACGAATAAGCGATGAAACTCATCCTCATCGCTATATAAGTAGGCTGCCATGTAAAGTCTATCGAATCAAGATATTCTGTTGGGTAATATGTAGCTTCCTTTAAAAATGGAATTAAATGGTAAATATTCTTTGACTTAACCGGAAAATCTGAAATGCACTTATGATTTATTCTTTTAACTCTATCATTTAATGGCACCAATATGGAATTTTCATCAAATATTGCTTCTAAAGCATGGATCGAAAGATAAATATATTCAAGGCTTCGATCAACGCTATCTTCACGAATCATCAAATCCTTAGGCTGTTCAAACATCAGTTTCATTTTTTTCAATTTTATCCTCGCCAATCTTTCTAAGAAATTTACAGTATTCGTCGTCATCTTGAACCCACATATTTCCTTTCAAATTACCTTTCTTTAATTAACACCAGAAAGACGGCTATTTGATGCAAGCATTGTAAACGTCAGTATCCTCTCTTATTGACGGGTAGTAGCTGCCCGAAGTCACCACTGCATCCAGTCAATATCCTTCCGAATGTTTCATTGTTTCCATATATATCACTGGGAGTAATTTCGTCTCTCCAAACTCTCTCTTCATATCATTGATCATTCTTGCATTATCAAGTTCGCTGTTTCTAAATTTAAAAAAAATACAAACATTTTCTTGTACATTGTGAGGAAGCAGAAATCTGGAGTGAGCACTTCGACCACGAAGAGAAAGCTGGAGAAATAGTAATTCTTCACCAACATGGCACACAACGAGTAAAAAGTTTTTTCAATAAGTACAGAAATTTCCTTTTTCAAGTCACAACTTATTAGAGAGTTCGACTGTTTCGCCAGAGAAAGGTGTCAACAAGTCCAGAAATGTAGAAAATTAGAAACGCTTTAGCAAGGACAAACTCAACTCAGCATCCAAAGAATCAGAATTGAAGAGACAAGACATAATGACACATCAGGTGTTGCAGCAAACCCTGATGATGCTACAGGCAATGTAATGCGTCCCGAGTTCTTTGCTGTTGAGAGAATACAGTTTAAGATGGTCTTTCTTGAGCCTCCTGGAGCATCGATTAAAATCAATGAATGCGAGCCTTAGTCTAAGCGGCGAAATATCAATTTATAACTGATTGATTATTTCTCATTTAATAAATGCGGGCGTGTGTGTACATATGTCATTTGATCTGCTAAATTGTAGCTTTGCTCGTCGATTACATCTCTATTCATTTGAATCGTATTAGGCAGATTCTAAAGCAAAGGCAATCCAAAGCCTTCTGATGATTTACCAGCAGCACAGAGCATGTACCTCCACGTTTTATCGATAGCATTTTATTGATGAACATGTCTTCATTGTAAACTTGGCTTTACATTGATTCTTGGTAATCCATTGTCATAGAAATATTTTTCCAATTAAGAAGGATTTGAGCATTCTGTGATAAAAAGTATCACAATGTACAATACCTATTTATTTTACCGTTCTGGATCTCTCTGCATACCATAGTGTTTGCATCCAGTAGTTGTCATCAAGTAGTAATTACTCATCCTCTACAAGCAATTTTAAATAATAAAAATATATGATTTTCTACAGTTTCCAACAGTTCAAAAGAATAAGGTTCTTTTACATTATGAAGTTGTCGGCGTAAAAAGTACGATTTCCTATTATTTGGTGAGACTGTGCGCATACGACCCAGAATGTGTGTTTCAAAACTCTGCGATGATCAATATTTTCCTTCCCAGGTTTTTTTTTGACATTTCTTATTTTACCACACATAGTATTTTGGGGCATCCGAGTAATAGACAGTTCTAGCAAATTTGTCATGTTGGCAAATATTGAAAATCTCTGTAAGAGTTGCGCGAAAAGCATTTTTATTATATTAGCTGTTGCTTTTTCTTTGAATTAGGCTCGAATGTTGATCAATAAATGTATCCAAAAGCGAACAACTACAGATTCTCAGACATCATTTGGAAACCTAAGTATCATCGAAGCTACTTCTGACGGTCTAATATATCTTCATGTCATCTTTGTTTACACTAAAAGCTGCTTGTTCTTTCCTATCCATTAAAGGCTACTAAATTACGTATTTAACGGATTTTACAGAAGTGCATATGTTTAGATTAATGTGACAGTTAAATAACTCCAATAACGTCATGTTGTATGGTTCAACTCATGACAAAATTATAGCTTGATAACTATATTCTTAATAGCTTTGAGGAGCTTTTATTTCCAGCGACCTTCGCTTATAAATAGGGCATGAATCATGTCCGCATTTAGTTTGATCATTATTTGGCTTTGGGTTCCTCTTTGAATAACTTCCATTTTTCCAGCACAAAGATGTACTAATGCAGTTTTGTCCATGTATCAATGCATGTAAAGTTTTGAGCTGCGTCTCCACATCGAACTTAAACGTTATCATCATAATTCTAGAGTCTGGGATTAGATTCTTCTTCCATCTATAGCAGCCGATATAGGAGTAGTAAACCTCTTTTCTGGTATTCGAAACTTAATACGTAGGCAATGCAATTACCTAACAGGCTTTGGTATCCTGTAAAATATTAAACGGAAGTGTCCATTTCTAAATAAAAATTCCGAACAATAATGTCAGGTCTCTTAGGAAGCAGTTGGTTCTAAATTATATTATCTTCAATCTCAGGCCACTTTGGATTGCATGCCACTGTGATAAAGTAAGTTGTATTTCCATATTTTTTAACATGCAACATAGCATCTTGACACCTTTCCATTATATATCGTGAAACTTCAACAAATAATGATAAAAAAATATTTTTTCTGGCGATGTTATTACCAACATCATTATTATTTAATTATCAGTTACATGTAACTATCATTGGTATGGGATTACTAATGGTGTGCAATTTTTTTACACAGGCATCACCTCTTATCAAGGCCAAGAGGCCACTCGGGGATATGGGTTAAAGAGTGTGCAGTAGAAATTGGACAATATAGTAACCGTTAGTAATGGAGATTCGGTAAATTTGTGTACTTATATGGAACGGCTCATCAAAAACTTGTTTACGTTAGACTTGAAGACCCCCATATTGTAGTCAGCTGGAAAGCAGGAAAACGGACAATTCCATAGGCGTGCAGTTCTAAGAAAAATGTTTTGCTCATGGAATCTACGCTTAGATTTAGGCACAGATAAAGAGTGGGGGAAACTAGTGATAGTGTTTCTGCCAGACGGGCGTTTCTTGTGAAAGTTTGGTGCGGGGGGACCATAGAATGGAGTTCAGCCGAGCACCTTCCATGAAAATAACGATAAAGCAGAGACAAACTCGCAACATCTCTTCTGTGAGAAAGAGGTGACAGGGAAGAGAAAAGGACATCCCCCACAAGGCTACGAAGTCTATTTTGAACTCTATCAAGACAGGATAAGTACTTTCTAACAGCTCCTGCCCAGATGTGGCAACAGTACTTCATCCTTGGACGTACCTGACTCTTATATAGATAGAGAATTGCATCAGTAGTGAGATATCTACTTGATCGATAGAAGGATCCCACCATTTTTCCAGCGGCCTTGGCAATGGATTTAATGCATGTGTTTCATTTCAGATCAGGAGTAAAGGTCAATCCCAGAAGCTTCTCAAAACATGAGGCCTCCTCAAGACGAGAGCCATTCATTTCAATTGATGCCAGATGAGGATCAGAGCGTATATGATGTAAAGATAAAAGCTTTGTTTTAGATTAATTAAAAGTAACCAGCCACCTCTTTCCCCATTGTACCACTTGCTCAAGATCAGAGGAGAGAGAATCAGAGAGAACTTGGTCGTTTACGGTCTTAGATGTGCTACCATAGATAGTAGTGTCATCAGCATAGACGTCTACGAATGATGTAAGGATGTGATTTGGAAGATCATTAATGTAGATCAGGAGGAGAGTTGAGCCCAGGAAGGACCCCTCAGGGACTCCAGCATTAACACTAAGAGCATCTGATTTCTGCCCATCAACCACTACTGTTATGAATCTATCAGAAAGAAATGATTTAATAATTGAGAAGACATTTTCAGCTATACCATAGCTGGAGATCTTGTGAAGTAAACCTTTATGCCATACCCTATCAAAGGCCTTTGATATGTCAAGGCAATTGCCCTAGAAAGGTTGCCTCTGTCGAGAGATTCGCTAATCCTATGAGATATAACTGTAAGCACATCTGATGTAGATCTAGCAGAACGGAAACCATATTGTGTGTCACTAAGAAGGTTATTTTTGCTAAGATGGTTTATTACTCCTCTATTTAACACAGATTCCAGCAACTTACTCATGACGCACAGGAGACTTATTGTCCTGCATTGTGAGGGAGATGAGCGATCACCTGAATTCTTAAATACGGGGCATACTGATGGATTTTCCAGGGCGACGCGAAGCAATTCCCCTTAAGACAACGTTTAAACAGTTTTGTAAGGATGGGTGCAAGTTCTGGTTGAAGTGCTTTGAGTACTATAATTGGAACACCGTCAGGGCCGGTTGCTTTATTGGAATCAAGGTTTTTGATTACCTTGGAAACATCACGCACAGATATTTGTATATCACATAGAAACGAAACTCCTCCATACTGTCAGCAGAAACAGAGAAACATATAACTTATTTTAAAAAAAGAATTCACAAACGTATTTACTCCTGGCCTGGGGAAATGTACAAAAATGGCCGTAGATTTTAAGTTGAAACCTCGCACACAACTGGTGTTTAAAAAGAAACATAATGTCCCGTTCGCTTCCCTGAATAAAATAAATCAGGAACTAGACAGATTAGAAATCATCGATAAAAAAAGACTAAAATTGAATATAGTGAGTGGGCTGCTCCGGCAGTTTACGTAAAGAAAAGGCCCGGGGAAATTCGCATGTGCGCCGAATTTGCACCGGACCCAACGGGTCCTTAGAAGATTTTCACTATCCATTACCTAGTCCAGCAGAAGTGTTCACGAAATTTAATGGCGGCAAGTTTATTTTCTAAGATCGACCTAAGCGACGCTTACCTACAGATTCCGGTAAACGACAAAAGCGCTAAGTCCTCTGTATTAACACTCATCGGGGTTTGTACAGATACGAAAGACTCGCGTTTGGTATCAAGGTGGCACCCGCAATATTCCAGCAAGTAATGGATACTATGTTGTCCGGCTTGGATACTGCAATCGCATACCTTGATGACATTATCATAGCGAGCAAAAGCAGAGAGGAACATGAAAAATATATCAGACAAGTATTCAGTCGAATACAAGATTATGGATTTAAGATCAAAGCAGATAAATGCGTGTTCTTTTTACAAACAATTAAATACCTGGGTCAAATAATCCATAAAGATGGCAGACGCCCAGATCCAGATAGGGCGACCGCTATTAAAGAAATGCCGGCACCAGTAAACATAACTCAATTGCAGAGTTTTTAAGGTTTGCCAAATTATTACTAGGGGTTCATCCTAACTATGCACAAATTGCGCGCACCACTTAATGAATTGCTGAAAAAGGATAAGTCTTGGGAGTGGACAGAAGATTTCCAGACATCATTCCAAGAAATAAAAAGAATTCTGACTTCAAAACTATTCCTAGCGCATTTCAACCCGCAGTTGGACATAATAGTAGCTAGCGACGCTAGTCAATATGGCGTCAGGGCGTGCATGCTACATCGAATGCCGGATGGCTCAAAATAGCCTAATGCTTTCGCATCACAGACTCTCTTGCCAGCGGAAAAGAATTATTCTCAGATCGAGAAAGAGGCCCTAGGAAATATATTTGCAGTTTCAAAATTCCACCGGTTCTTGAACGGAAGAAATTTTTTTTACAAACCGACCATAAGCCGTGTATATCCATTTTGGGATAAAAAAAAGACTTCCAATATTTACTGCGAACCGACTATTAAGATGGGGAAATATTCTGCTGAACTATAATTTTACAATTCAATTCATCCCCTCAAAACAACTAGCCCATGCAGTTGGTCTATCGAAACTGATTCCTGCCAAAATGGAACGTCTTGAAGAATCAGTAATCGCGGCACTACGTATTAATAGTGATGAAAAAACCATGATAAACAATATTATCCAGGAACTGCTGGTCACACTTCAGGAAATTTTGTCAGAATCCCTAAATGACAATTTTATTCAAACCACGAAGCAGAAATTAGCACTGGGTGACACCAGTGCAGGCAGTTTTTTTTCTGGTTGCGACGAAATACTGTTATACAGTGAAAGGGTTGTCATCCCCCAAAACCTTCAAAAAAGAATTCTGAGGGATTTTCACATGGGGCATTCAGGAATAAACATAATGAAAAGCCTAATGAGAAGTTTTGTTTATTGGCCAGCTATGGACCAAGATATTACCGACATGGTGAACAGATGCAAAGGCTGTGCTGTCGCTGCAGAATCATCACCTATAACATATAAACCTTGGCCTAAGGCTGAACAGCCATGGTCGAGGATCCACATCGATTATGCGGGACCTGTAGAAAGGTTTTACTACATGATAGTAGTTGACTCTTCCTCTAAATGGCTAGAGGTAAACCCGACCACGGTAACAACGCCAAATTTTTTATTGGAATTGTTTGCTCGGTTTGGGGTTGTAGACTGTCTTGTTAGCGACAACGCTACACAGTTCACCTCGACAGAGTTCAGAGAATTCTGCGAGACGCATCAAGTCAAGCATATTACGACACCCCAGTACCACGCCAGAAGCAACGGCGACGCCGAACGCTTCGTCGATACGCTTCAACGGGCATTAAAAAAGGCGTTCAGTACACCGACAGAAACGGCCCTTCATCAATTTCTGCAGGTTTACAGAATCACAAGAAATCCGAACAAACCAGACGCGGGATCCTCAGCAGAAATCATATTTGAACGGAAAATAAAATCCGTATTTGATAAACTGCTACCCAAACACATAGTACACAACAGAACCTCTACAATACCAACGAAACGGTTTAACAGCAGAGATAACGTGTATTTTAGACATTTTAGAAATAACGTTACTTTTTGGGTACAGGCACGATCTTATGAAGAATCGGTCATGTTACATACATCATTCAGGGCCCAAAGTTCCAAGATAAGAGGCACCTGAACCAAATCAGTAAACGTTTCTACGAGGATCAAGAAGAACTACCGCAGGACGGCAGTGAGGCGATTGTAACTGTGTATGACTGTTTTGAAATAGACCCTCCAAAAGGGATGTCAGAACCCAGACGCTCCGGCAGAAAGAGGAAGCGCACAGACCCCTTGGTGGTCTGCCCCAAAAGGAAGAAATACTGATTTTCACAACCGCGGAAATCAGCTTCGGAGGAGGGTGTTGTGGGGGAATCACCCTTCTAATGGACTGTTCTATCCATTATATAAATCATAGATCTTTTAATCCCAGGTGTGGATTAAACACCAGAGCGACCGTCGCCTGCTCGGTGACGTTTACTACTCTTTTCGATTGTAACCTTTTTACGTTGTTGTTCCAATAATACATTGTTTAAACTCTATTCCGTTGTTCTGTTCTTTGTTCCTTACTTTATGTTAAAAAAAATGACCCTGGTGTCTAACTCTGTCCCGTGGGGAGGCAAAGTAAATAAGTATAACAATAACATCATTCGGGATGTTGAAATAAGGTGAAATAAGTATTATCACTTTTTAGCATATGTTCGATACTTTCTATGATGTTCCGACGATACAAATTCATCCGTACATCAACGCTGTATTTTTTGTCTAGAAAGTAAATGTAAATAAACTGAGCTTGATTGTTTGGCTCGGGTAATTAGAATCCAATATAGTAATCGATCTGCCCTTGAATAACTATAGATACATTCCATCCGTTTTGCGGATATATTTTTGCATCTAAACCATGCCACTTAAAACAGGCTATTATATTATATTGTCCCCAGTGCTTTCTGAAGTGGCGAGCTTCTTCATTTCGATCATCATCCAAATAATAAAGTTCATTTGGCAACCTGTGCAACTTTCGTCATGTGGCTTTGCCATTCATACATAAAACATTTCCAAGTTTCTCTAAAAAAATGTTTTGCTTTGCAATTGAAACATAACTCGTGCACATATCCAACACTTGCTTGTAATTTTTCTCTATGAATTATTTCCAATATTTTGCCGTCGTTTGATTCTTTCCACAACCGTATCCCTTACTCTTTAACTACACAGTCTTTCCTCCATCTCTTGTGGCGTCTCCTCACTTCATATTCTTTTTCTAATCTCTCTCTTCTCTCTTGCACAGTATCCATTCACCTCGTGTTTTATTTTTATTTTACAGCTAGCCAATCTTTCTTCTCTCTTCTATATTATTTCATTATGTTTTGTCTTTTTTATACATAGAAGTCACCACTTATCAAGGCCTGGAGACCTTTTGAGGATAAGGGTAATTGAGTGTACAGTAATCAATGGGATAATATCGAAGTAATCGTTATTAATGGAAATTTGGTAGATTGGATTACTTAATGGACGGTTCCTCAAGAATTTGTTTATGTTGGACTTGAAGGTAACCAAGTTGTAGTCAGCTGGGAGATAGGCAAACGGAAGAGAGTTCCACAGGTGCACAGTTCTAAGAAAGAAACTTTGTTCATGGAATCTACGTTTTGACTTAGGCACAGTCATAGAGTGGGGGAAATTATTGACAGTGGTTTCAGCTAGACGGATGTTTTTCGTGAAAGATTGGCGAGGGGTGACTAGAGATTGGAGCTCAAACGAGCACATGCCATAAGAAAAACGATAAAACAAAGAAATGCTCGCAACGTCTCTTCTGTAGGAAATCGGTTGCAGGGAAGAGAAAAGAACATCTCCCACTAAACTACGGAGTCTATTTTGTACTCGGTCATGGCAGGAGAAGCTGCTTCTAACAGCTCCTACCCAGATGTGGCAACAATACTCCACCCTTAGACATCCCTGGCTCTTATATAGGTAAAGAATTGCATCAGCAGTGAGATATCTACTGGGGCGATAGAACGATCCCACTATTTTTTCCAGACACATTGGCAACAGATTTGATGTAAGTATGCCATTTCAGATCATGAGTAAAATTCATGCTCAGAAGCTTATCAAAACTGGTGGGGATCAAAGCGTTGCTGATGTAAAAATAGGAGCTTGAATTTTAACTTTTAAAATTTATTATCAAAAATGGATTTGATAAACGTATAAAATGACCGAACTGCTTCAAGTAGTTGTTTATTTTAGACGAAAATATGTACTTATGCATTTACCGACCAGGATTTCCGTGCGTTTGGCTTCGAAGGGCGATCGACAGCTGACATAATACGTCAGAATATGAATGCCAAGTGCTGATCAAGTAAATTAGCCAATGAACAAGCGCTAATAAAAATGTAAGCGGACACTTTTTAATAAATTGGAGAAAGGAAATATAACGTGTTTCAATTATGCACAAATAAAGAAATAAAAATATGCAAAGGAAAATATTTAAAAAATATGCAAAAGGAAATATAAAAAAAATTATGCAAAATAAAATATAAAAAATATGCAAAAGAAAATATAAAAAATATGCATTAGAAAATATAAAAAAATATGCAAAAGAAAATATAAAAAAATTATGCAAAAGAAAATATAAAAAAATTATGCAAAAGAAAATATAAAAAAAATTATGCAAAATAAAATATAAAATAATTATGCAAAAGAAAATATTAAAAAATTAGGCAAAAGAAAATATTAAAAAATTAGGCAAAAAAAATATTAAAAAAATATGCCAAAGAAAATATAAAAAAAATTAAGCAAAAGAAAATATTAAAAATTATGCAAAAGAAAATATAAAAAAAATTGTGCAAAAGAAAATATTAAAAAATTATGCAAAAGAAAATATTAAAAAAATATGCAAAAGAAAATATTAAAAAATTATGCAAAAGAAAATATAAAAAAATATGCAAAAGAAAATATAAAAAATATGCGAAAGATAATATAAAAAATGTATGCGAAAGATAATATAAAAAATGTATGCAAAAGAAAATATTAAAAAATTATGCAAAAGAAAATATTAAAAAATGATGCAAAAGAAAATATTTAAAAAATATGCAAAAGAAAATATTAAAAAATTATGCGAAAGAAAATATGAAAAAATATGCGAAAGATAATATAAAAAAATTATGTAAACGAAAATATAAAAAAAATTATGCAAAAGAAAATATTAACAAAAATGCAAAAGAAAGAAAATATAAAAAAAATTATGCCAAAGAAAATATTAAAAAAAGTTATGCAAATTGATCAAGTAGTCTCTATTTACATAAAAATATGTTCGTTTTGTTTTAAAACGATTTTGTTTATTGTTATTTGAGCTTAATTAACGCCTTTATACTCCCACCATGCAATGATACATCTGTTACAATCTTCCGGTTCTTTCGCTTACTCATTTTATATTCTAACGTCCCTTTTAATGTAAAAACATAAGATTTTCCATGTTTTATTTTTATGCTAATTTGACTCTACAGAATCTGTTTTATAATTTGTTCATCAATAAATTAACGACTAACGCATACTACCGTCACAATTATATTATATTAAAGCTATAAACTACAATATAAAACATTTTTTCTTTAGAGAAGAAGCAATTCTTGTCTATTATCTCTACTAAAAGGAATTTTGTGTGCGTTTGTGAGTTCGTTTCCTATGGACTCGAAAACAACTTGGCCGATTTTTATGACATTTCATACGAAGCAGTGTTCTTAGATATATTTTCTATCGGAATGTATTCTATAAGTATCGATAATCGATAATCGAAATAATCCGATAAAAGGAGGAACAGGCGGTTCTGACAAAGTTAATAATTTACACAGCTTAACATCACGATTGCATTTGAGCAGCTTTGTTGCTACACAAGCTGAAAGGCTCAACATGTAAATCAACAGTAAGTTATTTGATATGACAAGGACGCGTTCGAAATGAATATTTCTGCTTAGAGCACAATAGAATCATGCTACTTGACCTTTTCATTTTAAGCTTAAATTCAAGCCATTATCACCCACAATCAGTAAAGCTAGGCAGATAAAATAAACAGTAAGTTCTTTGATATGACAGGCGTGCGTTCGAAATAAATGTTTCTGCTCAAAGTAAAATTGAAACATGTTACTTGCTTTTTAAATTTTAATGCAAGCCATTATATAAAAAAAAACAATATTATAAAATAAACAGTAGGTTTTCTAGAGTGAAATTTAATCTACAACGTATTGTGAATTTTATAGACACGTAGAGCTTCCCCCGGGTGCACCGCGATGGGTCTTTAGCTAGAGCAGGTAATCAATCGATTTGCTATAAAAATGGGCTATTCAATCGATTTCGATTGCAATAAAACTATAGGAGAGTGAAACATTATTTGATCCTAATTTGATTCCGGCCAACATTTGGTCCCCCTGCTAATCTGTTGTTAGAATAATTTACATAAAATGCTAAAAGGTCACAAATAACTCATTTTGTAATATTTTTTTTTTTATTATTACATTTTCACCCCAAACAAGGCACATTGCCACTTTGGTGTAGGGGGCTACTATCAAGGGAAACATCTACTGGGGTACTATGTAGGGATTAGGGCAGCGAGATGTTGGTTCACGTTGCACTTGAACTTATGCATGTCAGTACAGTTGGGGAAGCAGTGACCTGGAATTGAATTCCAAAGTCTAGCAGTTCTGGGGAAGAAACTACTGGAGTAGAAGGATCTTTTACATCTAGGGATCTCTACAGTGTGGGGGTGGGATTTTGCAGCTTGTCGGGTCTGTCGAGGGTGTTCACGTCGTGGGGGCACAAGTGCTTGCAGTTCTTCAGAGCATTCACCATTATAATACTTGTAGAACAGGCATAGGGATGCAACGTTTCGACGATGGGACAGAGGCTGGAGTTTTGATGCCAGTTTAGGGCCTATCAGATTTGCGACTCTCTTTTGAACCCTGTCAAGGAGCGAGAGACTAGTAGCCGATGCACCGGCCCAAATATGACAGCAATACTCCATACATGGGCGAATAGTGGCCTTATAGAGGTACAGGATACTTTCGGGTGTTAAAAGTTTTCTAGCACGGTAGAGAGAGCCCACCTTCCTTGCAGCGGCCCTGGCAATGCCCTCGATGTAACTGTTCCAACTCATGTTTCCAGTGAACGTTAGGCCAAGGAGCTTAAGAAACGTTCTCTCAGATAAAGAGTCGTTGGCCATTGCTATAGGTGGTAGAGAAGGTTTCTTGTAATTATTGAATGAAACCAGTTTTGTCTTGGTGACATTGAACGTGACCATCAATATTTGTCCCCATTCCACTACTGATTGGAGGTCATCCTCTAGTGTTTCTGCCATTACTTTAGATATATGTTCGTTTGTTTTCCTGTCGTGCCTGCTATAGAGTGTGGTGTCATCAGCATATATCCCCATCTCAGAGGTAATCTTGTCGGGGAGGTCATTTATGAATATCAGGAACAGCAGAGGTCCCAGGATAGATCCTTGGGGCACTCCCGCATTTATATCATATTGTTTAGATGTACGACCGTCGAGGACAACCTGGATTTTTTTCTTATCTAAGAAGGATTTAATTATGTTAAGTATTCTACCAGTGATACCGTAAGATCTAATCTTCCTGAGGAGACCCTCATGCCATACCCTGTCAAAAGCCTTAGATACCGCTCTTCCCTCTCCCGCTTTGTCCAGTGAATGGTATATGCGTTCAGAGATTACAGTGAGGATGTCTGCCGTGGAACGGGCTTGTCTAAATCCATATTGACGGTCGGTCAGAAGTTTAGCATCTGTAAGGTGCTGGACTAAAGCATGGTTAATTAAGGTCTCAAATATTTTGGCAAAAAGTGGGAGGAGGCTAATAGGGCGATAATTTAATGGGTCAGTTCTTTCGCCAGAATTCTTGAATACTGGTACTACAGAAATCGCCCTTTTATGTTACCTAAACGATATCAATATTGATGAAACCTGATTATATTTTTTTTTATAAATGACCTCTCTAATAAAATTATTTCTGAGATGGGTATATTTGTGATGACACTACTCTCTATAATAGGCACCAGGGGAAAACAAATGAACACATATCTAGGGAAATTGCAGAAACCCGACAGGAAGACCTTCAATCTGTAGTAGAATGGGGACAAAAATGGATGGTCACATTCAATGCTGCCAGAACTAAGCTTGTTTCCTTCATAACGAGAAACCTTCTCTACCACCAATAGCAATAGCCGAGAACACATTACCTGAAAGTACTTCCTTTAAACTCCTCGGTCTAATTTTTACAGAGAACATGCACTGGAAGAGATACACTGGGAACATTGCCAAGACTGCTGCAAAGAAGGTAGGCTCTCTCTATCGTGCTAGAAAATTACTTATGCCTGAAAGTATCCTTTAACTCTATAAGGCCACCATTCGCCCATGTATAGATAACTGTTGTCACATTTGGACTGGTGCATCTGCTGCTTATCTCTCACTCCTGGACAGGGTTCAAAAGAGAGTTGCCAACCTGATAGGTCCTGAAATGTAATCTAGGCTTTAGCCTCTGTCTCATCGATGAAATCATGCATCTCTCTGCTTGTTCTAAAAGAACTTTAATGATGAATTCTCTGACAAACTACAATCACTCGTACCCCCTCGACGTGAATACCACGACAAGCAGCAAAATCCCACCCCTTCACAGTAGAGCTCTCTAGGTGTAAGAAAGCATTCTACTGCAATAGTTTGTTCCCCAGAACTGCCAGACTTGGGAACTCTCTTCCGGGATTCTACTTTCCCAACTGTACTGATATGCAGAAGTTCAAGTGTAATGTGAACAAACATCTTGCTACTCATCTCCCTTCCCTAATATCCCTGTAAAGCATGTCCCCGATAGTAGCCCTCTACTTCAAAGTAGCAATGTGTCTTGTTTGGGGTAAAATTGAATGATTAAAAAAAATGTTTAATACGAAAGTGAATCTTGCGTTCTAATTATATTATTTTTTACAATAAATTAAAAACAAACAATAATTGCTTTATGTTGATCACCAAAGTTAAGCCACGCCACATGGATCCCAGTCATTATTAGATGGGTAGCTACTTGGGGACACCGAATGCTTTTTGTAGATCACTAAAGCTAAGCAACAATGAGCTTAATTTAGTGATAAGGTGGGTTAAATCATAAGAAATGATGGTGGAAATTAGTAACATATCCATGAATTATGCAAAATAATGAAATCTGAGTTATTTTATTGGTGTGTAATGAAATAAACAACACAGACAGTGTATGAGAAATAGTTTTATTATATTTGAAATTGAAAGCGTGTAAAGATCATCAAGCACACACACACACACACACACACACACACACACACACACACACACATATATATATATATATATAGGTGTGTGTGTGTGTGTGTGTCATTTACTTGTATGGTAAATTATTTTGTATACATCAATCGTAATAAATTAAATATTATTTATATATATAAAACAATTACTCACTAAAATCCTTTTAACTAGAGAATTTACCATTTTGTTAAAAATTAATAAAGTTCAAGCTCAATGAATGTATTTTCAGAGCATGTATATTGTAATACTAAAACACTATGTAAAACTGTTCAATAATAGATCACAAAATAAAGTTATTGCATTATCTAACATTCCCTAGCTTCTGATTTAAAACATATACAACATTGTAAAAATAGATCCAACACACGGCTTACAGCGCAACAATAACAAAAGCATAGTTTTTTTTTCTGTTTATATGTCAAGTCCTGAGGTATAAAACTTTATTTCTTTGAAGGACGCACTCTATATGGCATCTTGATCGAACCACCTTTTGTGTCACGCCACATGGGGACACTGCATTACATGATTATAAATTTTAAATCCCTGGGGGGGGAAAAGCCTGATGCTGACATGCTTATGTTTTAACACGAAGTTGCGATTGTGTTTTTATTTTTTGTATTTCGTTGTCTTTTGCACTGAACAGGGATGTTGGTCATACTAATAGAAAAATTGAGAGTCGTTGGTAAAATAATAGAACCGAGATACACGCAATGTCGCCTTGAGACCAATGGATGCTCACCAAGGCGAAGTTGTGTTTATCACGCCACGCACTTGTTCCCATTTTTAACAATGACTCTCACCACTTCATCTATAGAACGCGAACACCTTCCCAGTAGCGAAACAACAGAATTAAAATACAAAGAAAATAAACAATAAAGCACCAGATGGCATTTAAAAAAATTACATCTGCATACATGAGGGCGTGTGTTCAAGTACGCACTTTCTCCTTACATTCATTACAGAAAAAATAATTGACAAACAAAATATAAAACGTATATATATATATATATATTTATATATATATATATATATATATATATATATATATATATATATATATATATATATATAATTTTCAGAATGTGGGAGATTGTATATAATAAATTCCACAGCCAAACAACTTCGCAGCCCACATGAGCCATGACAGTCAAAGAACCGGAAGTCCAAGACTCCAGTTTCGCCTTCATTTGGGCTCATCAGTTAGACACATCTGAACTCAGGATTTAAAAACCGAGCCTCTTGCATGTAAGGCAGCCACTCTACTTTCTCAGTTGGTAGAGTGCTTGCCTTGCATGCAAGAGGCTCGGGTTTTGAATCCTAAGTTCAGATATGTCTAACTGATGAGCCCAAATGAGGGCGAAACTCAAGTCTCGGACTTCCGGTTCTTTGACTGTCAAGGCTCTTGTGGGCTGCGACGTTGTTTGGCTGTGGAATTTATTATGTATATATATATATGTATATATATATATATATACATATGTATAAATATATATGTATATATGGATATGTATATATATAAGTATATAGTAATTTATAAAATATATATGGCGATTAAGCTACACTGAATATTCTTCGTTTCATCCACTATAGGATTCGTCAGGCTTATGCGCGAATTCTGTGTTGTTTCTTGTTTTTATATATGTTGAGGATTTATATATATATATATATATATATATATATATATATATATATATATATAAAAAAAAGAAAGGAAAACGTCTACCTTAAACCACTAACATAGTTCTAAAACAGATCCTTTGTTCGATAAAATGCATGCCCATTGGCTGATAGAAATGGGCGCGGTGGATACTAGAAAGCTGATTGGCTAACTAGAAATCCTCAACATATATAAAAACAAGAAACAACCACAGAATTCGCGCATAAGCCTGACGAATCCTATAGTGGATGAAACGCAGAATATTCAGTGTAGCTTAATCGCCATATATATTTTATAAATTACTAACTAGCTCTACCTACGTATTGAGCACTTTTGAAGTAAATACTTAAAGTTTACGCATAAATCTATACTTTCGTATATTAATTTTATGTGAGTAAATGAAGTAGTTATAAGTATATATATATATATTTACGTATATGTTTTGGTACTCGTAAATATATATATATGTGTGTGTGTGTGTGTGCGTATATATATATGTGTATGTGTATATATATACATATATGTATATATATATATTTACGTGTATATTTTGTTTTCGCTCAATTATTTTTTCTATAATGACTGTCGTTATGAACGCTAGTTTATATGTGTATGCAGGATTTTCGTATTTCTGTCAATAACGTTCTTGTCTTTTCTCATTTTTCTTACTCTTCCTATAAGTTATTTATCATTTTTAATGTTGAAACTTACATATACTGTATTTTTTTTTTCATTTATTTAATTCCTCTGCTAGACATACTTAAAAGTTCCGCATACAAATATTGTTTACTGTCTTCATTCTTCACATTATGTTGCTAACATTCTTTGAAGGATGCCAATTCTCTTTCTTTCCTTTTCTTAATGCACACTCCAACAATACTTTACTTGCTGAACCTTTTTATCTGGCATCATCGCAGCAGGCAGGACAGCATCGTTTCGGCAATTTTGAGTAACGAATTTCACATGAAAAGAAAACAAAATTTCTTGGCTGTTTCAGATCTTCATGACTCAAATTTATTGTAAAATAATGCCCTATTACTTACATGAAAAAAAAACTAGTGCTTGGTTTTACTGTCGGCAGCAGTGTGATCCTCGTTTTAGTTATTTGATCCTTTAGTTCTCACACTCCAGGGGTGACGTTTCTGACAAATACGGAATAATTGAGTTTTTGTTGATCAGAATCTATTCCATCTAACACATATAGTTAGCAAGTTATTGACTTTTAAGTATTATTTTTCCGTTGCTTACATCAAGTGGTTTCGTGCCATGTCTGGGGTGATTTCTACATAAATAGCAAACACATTTGGTAGTTATCAATAGAATGTCTTAACAGCTGAAAATTAAGTTCAGTAAGAACCGATATTTCTCACTTTGTTATTCTTTTAATAATAGATAGATAAGCCTTTTGGCTGCCCTTGTATAACCTCATCCAATCAAAATAGGATGAAGACTCTAAAATAAATTTAAAAAACAAAAATATTAAGCGATTTCATTTTTTCCCCAACTTGAGAGACGCGACAAAGAATCCTGTCACTTTTATTTTTCCGTACAGAGTTCTGGCAAATTCAATCCCTAACTTCTGTTATTAAGTGTATTTTGCAGTCGTGTTTTCTTCAATTATGTTTTACTTTGTATTCTACTTAGAAAAGCTGTGACGTTTTTTATTTCTATTATTCTGCAATACCATCGTCTGTATTTCATGCAGAAATAATTACCAGAATTGGATACTTGTATTTATTTGCTTCCCCACCAAAGCAAATTAGACACAAGGCCGTTTTTAATGTTGGGTAAAAACCAGCCCCCCCCCCTAAAAGTAGGCAAAAAGCGGGAACTCTGGTTACCAAAAATAGTAATTGTCCCAGTATAGAGGGTTTCTCCTCCATTGACTGGTACAAATTATCTTAAGTGCAGCATCTGCAAAACAGATACTACACTTTGATCCCGGCCCGAAGGCCAAGACCAATAGGGTGTTTATTTGCTCCCCCACCGAGCAAATTAGGCACAAGGCCGATTTTTAATGTGAGGAGTGAAGGGGAAATGGGGACCAACTACCCGGGGAGTAGGGGAGCTGGATAGTGACAATCGGTATGAAGGGTTGTCCCTACATTGACTAAGGTCTTATATGTGGGGTCGCCCCCCACATATGGTCTTTACTTGCAGTATCTGCCGGAACAGATACTATACTTTTATCCCAGCCCGAAGGCCGAGATGGGCCGCTCGCCAATTTATTAGGTATCATGCATGAATCAGATTCGATTCTAGACATGTTGAGAGCCTATAAGTTCACTATCATTAATTCGATGATTTTTGGAAGAGCAAGGTAGAAAAGGAGAACTATCCGAAAAAATCATAAAACAACTTAAATAATTAATTTATTAATTATTACAAAACAAACAAACAAAATTTCAGGGAACTGTGGGTATTTTAAATAAATGATGATATAGGCCGTAAACTGATTTTATACGTACACGCAAGCACTCACAAACACACACACAGATATATATATATATATATATATATATATATATATATATATATATATATATATATATATATCTTACAGAAATAAACATTATACCGGTTGTGATAGGAGCAACTGGCTTAATAAAAAAGAATCTTCAGAAATACTTAGAAGCAATCCCTGGAAGACCAAGCTGCAACGAAATACAAATAGCAGCCATAAAGGGAACAGTATCTATTCTTAAAAGAGCCCTCGGATATAAATTTAAATCATAACAGAAGTGTTAGCTCCAGGAGGGGTTAACCCCTTGATCTTTTAAATCTTACTGAAGTAAAATAAATACATTTTAAAAAAATACAGATATAACGCTAATAATAGTTTAACTATTTGGTGCAGTAATTACGTATGAATAAACAATATAAAGTCCTTATTTAAATAGCACAATGATGCAATACTAACGCTATAAAGCTATACATACATTATTGGTGATAGTAGTTCAAATACTGCCCGCTGCATTGCATATCCAGCGCAGATGGAACACTGAACTAAGAAAGCGGAGAATAGACATCAGCTGACTCATGACGTCACACTCCTTTGACAGATGAGTTTGTATACAAGTTGCGCTTCCCCTTCTTTATATTATTCATCGCAACAATGAGTAAGCTGTTTGTTTCTAAAACACTAGCATTTCAACCCGGCGTTGCCCGGATGGTTGGAGCTGTATTTTGAGCAAAAAAAAAAAAAAATAGCGGCCAATTTTTTAAAGTTTGACCCCTATTATGCCCCCTTAACAGTTATAGTCTTGGGCTCAAATCAAGTTATTAATCCAATTGTCCAATGAATCTATATCTAAAATTTCAAGTGTTTAGACCCGAAATTCTCGGAGGAGTTTGCTTGAGTTCTTAAAGGTCAAATCATTGCACGTTGACTCCTTAACAGACAGATTTCTGTCCGAAAACGGATTTCCCAGACCGCCGTACCCTGTATATCAAATTTCGAGTTTGTAGACTTAACATTGACAGAGTTATTGCGTAGGTAAATGTACACACACACACACACACAGACAAACCCACAGACACACACACAGACACGTTCACTTTTATAGATATATAGATTATCCTTATGTATTTTTCAGTCGAACTGATACTAAATTGATCAATGCATAAAATCAACCGTACAGAAAAACAGTATAGGCAGATAGTAATTAAGATTAATTATTATTTAATGAATTATTTTCTATTTTTCTAAAGCAGGTAAATACTAATATACAGGAATCATCGAATCAAAAAACGCATATTCTCTTACTTTCCGTTTATTCGAATGTCAAATTCAATGACTCATATTTACGTTTAAATCTCACATCGTAGATAGTTTAGTCCTCTCTTCTTTTTTTTCAATTACGTTTGTAAACAAATGATACATTGTTTAAATGAAAACTCATCAAATTCAATATTTATTTCTTAAAAACAATCTCTATAAATGTGAGTACAAAGTATAATCTATAAATGATAGAATATTATAATTACCTATTCTAAATAAAAACAGTTATGTCTTTTCAAATATGATTTATATGTTTGCTACTTCTTAATTTAATGAACGAAACTAAAATTATTAGATAGTTTAATGCTATGGTACGCAGTAAAGCATTACAGTAGTATTAACTTTAATCTATATCTTCTTTATCGTAAGATAAGGAAAAAGTAGAATAAAATTAATTCTAAACGCATGCAATGGAGAAATATGGCTAAAAATAATGTTGATGAAGGCCTTAAGCTCACGAATAAATAATTTTTTCCAATAGCTTAGTGAAAGAAAACACAGAAAAAAGCTAATCGAAATCAAATATCGAGTTCAAAAGTATCGTTGGAACGTAAACAGATTTTATACGTACACACGCGCACGCATATATAACGCTTATACGTTTATATGTGATTTAAGTATTTGGTGCAGTGATTACGTATGAATAAATATAAAGTCCACATTTACGTAGCATAGTGATGCAGTACTAGAGCTATGAAGCCATAAATATCGTTAATCGTGATAGATACACAAGTCTTTACTGATTTTCGAAAGGTATTCAATTTATAGGTCACAACATTGTGTACAATTGTTTTAGGTCCCAGTGTTGGCAGATAAGAATATAATCAAATTATGATTTGCACAAACTTGGATTTCCTTACGGTGTTAGAAAATAAACAATATTTCATATTTTTTCTACTCCACAAATAGGACGTTACGCAATAACTCTGTCAATTTTAAGTCTACAAACTCGAAATTTGATATACAGGGTACGGAGATTTGGGAAATCCGTTTTCGGCCAGAAATCTGGCTGTTGAGGAGTCAAAGTGCAGCCGACATTAATTTTTGTTTTAACAAAAACATATAATGGAAATTTTCAAGTGGTCTTTATCTGCATTTTTAGATTAATTTTACTTGCATTGCCATGCATTAACTACTCAAATTCAGTGGTGGTTGGTAGCCAGTTTGTTTTAATCTATAGCGAGTGTTATTTTTTTCTATTTTCGGTTGTACGGGCTTAAGTTATTAGCTTTGCGGCAAAGGTTCTTATAATCAGTTCAATATTTTCTATTCTTAAATACAGTACCAGAGTAAAGTCTTTAATATTCGTAGTTACTTTTTACAATTAAATTTCAAGTTTCCTATATCAATATTCATTAGTCTAAGGTTTCAATATTTTTATTTAATAAAATGTTTCAGCATAAAAGTTATTTTATTTTCAAATTTAAGCACTCGTCATTATATGACGTTTTTTTAAAGTTACATACTTGTTCTCTTTACACTTTCATAATGGTGGCCTTTTTTGTATTGTAGAAACTAATGTGGGTTTATGCAGGGTGACCCCCCCCCAAAAAAAAAGGAGCCCAACTCTAATTAGGCCCTGTTTCTTAGTCTTTTGCCCGAATGAAATGAAACTTTGGTCATAACTAGTTTATTATATTCAAAACATCACATCAAAACACTAGGGTCTTTGCCCTATTTTTCTCCGTTCTTCAGCATATGTTCTAGATGGCCTCCATTTAACTTTTGTTTTTTTGGGGGGTCACCCTGTATAACTCAATTTTCTCTAAAATCCATCAGCATCTTATTCCACAAATCAATATCCTAGACATAATCATTTAGTAAACATTTATGTTTGATGCTTTTCCAACTTTTATATCTTAGTATTTTTTTTGAATGTGATGAAATGTGTGCGTGTCTCACGTTCTCTATTTGAAATATACATTTTCGATTTTATTAAACGCCATGAACGTCTACGGTTTTAAAACGCTGTAAAGTGAAAAGCAAATTACGTTTTAACAAACTTATTATAAACAGTTTAATATCAAACTCTTCTTTTTCTTCCCAAATCAAGCGTGACTCCCGTGATTTCGCTAAGATCAATTAATTGATTCCATCCTGTTTCAAACCACGGAGGTCTAATATCACAATAGATGAACATAATAAACGTCGGACAATTTCCTTTACAACTAGAATCAACTCTGTAATGTCTCATGATAAGAATGATTCTGTAAAAGAAGCCGCTATCAATGGCTTTCTATTCCTGCTGCGGTTCCAACTGAAGGTGCCAAGACGAATTCATCGTCTTTGTGGCGAATCAACGATTAAACAGTTCGAAATTCTTTTATTATATAAACAATTCGGTTGTTGTATATAACGTACTTGGTGGTTGAAAGCGATATAATTTATCTTTCTATAAGTTTGTAGTAAAATAAGAATTAAACAAAAATATAGAGAAATACACATGGAATGAAGAAGACTGAAACTGTATAATGTTAAGTTTACCCCTCTCCCCAAATTGTACTGCGGCACCAACTGGGCTTAGTCAAGAACAGTAAAGGAGAATAAAAACCCGGGGAGACAAAGCATTAACCGAACCTTCTCTGGATGAAGGTGAAAGGAACTGGGAGCTTACGACCAAAATTCTAGTGATGGTCCATGGCCATTGTCAATTTTAAGTTAATATCAATCGACTGTTACGATGATGTGATTTATTTGCAAAGTTTATAGTAAAAAGTGGAGAATACAAGGAATCAGGGAGGTGTTATTATCGCCTAGACTCCAGAGACGATAACTGGTTGTAATCAGTGAGAAATCTCTGAATATGAACTGAGTGAGAATTTCTAGTGAGCTCTAGTTAGTCGATTAAAACTTGACATTGTGTAACAGTGTTACATGATAAGGGCTGTCCCATTTTCATGTAAGTATAAAAATAAAGAGATTTAGTTAAAATGAAAATGAAATAGAAGAGACGAAATTCGAACCTCGTAATTTAGGTTTAGAAATAGATTACGAGAGAGAATTAGCAAATGGAATGTAAAAAACAAACCATTGTTTAGCTTAGAGATAAAATAGTTTTAAGAAAAGAATGTGCGTTGACAAGTCTGTTATGAAAATTCAATTGAAGAATGCAACTATAAGATAATTTAATAAACATGTTTTTAACATATTGGAAATATAGGTTACTGGGAATATAGGTTAAAATTCCTTTTGTAAACAAAGGAAAAAGTTTTGGACACGCATTTCCAGAACACGTGAAAGAAACTCAGAGAGAGTCAGAGGGAGTTTGAGGACGATAGACGACAGTCCAGACATGGGATTCGAACGTCTAGAAGCGAGATGGTCACCTTTGAAACTTACAATGTGAAACTTTGAATTCTTGACTATGAAAACTACGACCGGTCGTAGAAGAAATAAACCCATCATGTGTTTTTATAAACGTCGTCTTTGTGTTGTAATTCTACCAAAAGGTAAAGTGAAAATTGTCATTATACGTCTTGTATATCATGTGTTTTAAAATGTCTTCACATACACATCTTATATCTGCAATGTGAACACTAAGACTGTCTGAACACTGTTTCCTCACTCTAAGAGCTTCTATCACACTTCTAAGTATGAACATTTTATAAATATGAATCTCGTCATAACACGAACATCTCTGTCAACAACAACAAACTCTCTCTAAGACTCTAAGACTCTAAGACTCTCACTATAAATAAGACCTAACAACAACAACAACAAGAAAAGAATAATCATAATAATAATAATGAATTATATATATAACAACAGGTCTACAGCGGATCCTAAAAATACAATAGACTCTGTTTGTATAAACGTCATTTTCATACGCACTTTTCTCCCTTAAAAAATGTACATAATGTTGTATATTAGATTTCATATTGGGGAGAGACGGTAAAATGTAATACAGTGAGAGGAGACGAAAAGAGAGGAGAACGACCTTTATACATTTTACAGTCTGTGGACTCATATTACATATATTGTAGAGAGGAGAGTTATCAGTTCTTATGACAAACGAGGAGACAGCCATTACTTAGATGGAGAGAAGGACACATTACGTGGATGGGTTATACACAAAGTTCATTATAAAGATGAGTGAGACAATGTTCATATAAGATGAAAGACACAAAGTTCATATTAACGATTATTCACATTCTGTTGTAGAATGAAGACACAAGATGGCAGTACAAAATATGATGTGTTCTTTTATTACATTCGGATGGTCGCAATGATGATGACATCTAAGAATTCAAAGTCGACTACCTGATTAAAACTTTACTCCCCCGCTTCCAAAGGGGATTGCCTTCTCTAACTCGACTCACGACTCTGTCTGTCTAAAACTAGCAAACTATATTGGGAATTCATTTCTCCATGGCATCATACGTATGTCTGGCCACGTGATGAGTCCACGTGACCTAAACATGCGTTTTTTTTGCACGTTTCAAAACCACTTTTGCCGACAAAGAATTCTTCTAACCTATTTTTCGACCTAACTTATTTTTCAACATATTTAAATTTGCTTTGTTCGTTCTTCTAACCGACCTTATTTTAATTCAGTTTTCATAAAAAATAATTGAACAATCAAAATTTCTTTTACTCAAACATATCTACTATTTTATATTAATTTTAACAAAGCGAATTCCTTCCTGAATCTATTTCCGAACCTTGCTTACCAGGTTCGAATCTCGGTCTATCTAATCTCGTTTTTACATTACAAGAAAAGGGGATCTTTCTTGTAAAAATAAAACTTGTTCAAATGATTTCTTTTTTATTACATTTTCACCCCAAACAAGGCAAATTGCCACTTTAGGTGTAGGGGGCTACTATCAAGGGCAACAACTACTGGGGTACTATGTAGGGATTTGGGCAGCAAGATGTCGGTTCACGTTACACTTGAACTTCTGCATGTCAGTACTGTTGGGGAAGCAGGGACCTGGAATGTAATTCCAAAGTCTAGCGGTTCTGGGGAAGAAACTATTGGAGTAGAAAAATCTTTTACATCTGGGGATCTCTAAAGTGTGGGGTGGGATTTAGCAGCCTGTCGAGTTTGTCGAGGGTACCCACGTCGTGGGGGCACACGTGATTGCAGTTCGTAAGAGCATTCACCACTAAAATACTTGTAGAACAGGTAGAGGGATGCAACATTTCGTCGATGGGACAGAGGCTGAAGCTTCAGAGGCTATCAGGTTTGCGATTCTCTTTTGAACCTTGTCAAGGAGCGAGAGACTAGTAGCAGATGCACCAGCCCAAATGTGACAACAATACTCCATACATGGGCGAATGGTGGCCTTATAGAGGTACAGGATACTTTCGGGTGTTAGTAGTTGTCTAGCACGGTAAATGTATTTGCAGATTGATTTATTATTTTGAATCTTTTAGTGCTTTTAGCTTGATTGTTCTGAATGTTGCTTCATGATACACCTTAATAAAATTATTCTTGTAACCATTATCAGCTTATTTATTAAAAGATGGCTTTCTACCGTCGTCATACATCGTCCTAGACCATGGATTCGTACTGTAATCGGTCCAAAGCTAGCTCACGCGACATAGCTAGTCAATACCGATTGTCATATGCTTAGATTAGGTGACTGAATTTTAAGGCTGTGCGGCACATTCCCAAAACATAACGCAGATTAATCTTCATCAGTATTACATTAGCATAGCTGTAAAGAACTTTAGCAAAACTTGCAACTTTAGTACAATACATTTGAAAAAAAATAACGCCAGATTTATATATATATATATATATATATATATATATAGTATACACATAGAGAATATATGCACTTATATATACGTACATGCGTCCAGCTAGTATATACACACAAACACACACATATATATATGTATGTATATATATATATATATATATATATATATAGAGAGAGAGAGAGAGAGAGAGAGAGAGAGAGTGTGTGAGAGAGAGAGAGAGACTAGCTTGACGCCAGACCGTATGATACGCTTAAACATTATAGTTTAATTTAAGCAGATCGCGTATTTATTATTATATAATATATGTGTATATTACGTTTGGAAAGAAAAATGACAATTAAGCAATACAGAATATTCCGCGTTTCATCCTGGTGAGTATTCGGCAGGCATCAACATTCTGCCGAACTCATCACGAGGAGAAAAAGCGAAAAGTTCTGTGTAACTTTATTGTCATATATATTTTCAAAATTTACTTACGTATTGAGCACTGTCGAAGTAAATACTAAAACTAGATACACATAATTTTATCTATAAATAAAATATATATATATATGTGTGTGGTTGTGTGTGCTGGACGCTCAGCATTGCTCAGTCGTTAAGTACGCTTAAACATGATATTTTAATTTATAAGTGGTTATTTAGGCAACAACATATTATTCACACTATGTTTACATTTCTGCATCATTGCAGCAAGGGAAAAAGAGAGCAAAAACTGGCGTTCAAATAAAACAAAAATATTTTTTAGTAAACGTTCTTCCGGTATCTGGGGGCCTTATAGTGAACGTTAAAGAAATGTATGCCAATCAGATTTTTCGTTGAATTTTACTTTGAGGGTTACAAGTTTAGTAGCTTCGTTGTTCCACATCCAATGGAAGTACTTGAAAAACAATAAAAAAAAACTGAAAATCTTATGCAACTGGATTGCATAGAATTATTGTTGCGTAGCAAAATGTGTTGCGTTTGAATATATTGATTTGAAACTCTAAAGTTTAGGATAAAAGTGATTTATAAGCAATTGAAATTACAAGTCAGCAAGTGAAATTATTCAAATGCTTAATTAGTTTAAATGAAAATTTCTTAAACAGAAAAATAACATTGCCACACAGGGACACCTGGCAAATTTTCAGTTTTGTACAGATTCTTATTTAAAATATTATGACAAATAAAGCTTAAATAAGCAACCCATATATACAGAGCTGTGTAAATATCTTGAAATTTCTTTAAAAAAAAAAAAACAAATACAGGGAAATATGTTAAAAAACAATGTCAACTATATCTAATTCAATCTAACAATTATAAAGCAAAAAAAAAAGTTCATATAGGAAAACCGTTTTAAGGGTACCAGGTCTCTTTAATGCTTTTTTTTTTTACATGGGGAGGTCACCACTAATCAAGTCCTGCAGGCCACTCTGGGATAAGGGTTATTGCGTGTACAGTAATCAATGAGATAGTATCGAGGTAATCATTAGTATTGGAGATTTGATAGAGTGTCTTACTTAAGAGGGCGGTTTGTCAGGAATTTGTTTATGTTAGACTTGAAGACATCAAAGTTGTAGTCAGATTGGAAACAGGCAAACGGAAGAGAGTTCCACAGTCGTGCACTTCTGAGAAAGAAGCTCTGCTCATGAAATCTACTTTTGGATTTAGGCACAGATAAAGAGTGGGGAAAATTCTTCTCGTGAAAGATTGGCGAGGGAGGACGAGGGATTGGAGCTCAGACGAGCACTTGTCATGGAAATAGCGATAAAACAAAGACAGGCTCGCAACGTCTCTTCTGTGGGAGAGAGGCTGCAGGGAAGGGAAAAAGGCATCCCCACTAAGCCACGAAGTCTATTTTGTACTCTGTCAAGACAGGATAGGCTGTTTTCAGTAGCTCCTGCTCAGATGTTGCAGCAGTACTCCATCCTTGGACGTACTTGGCTTTTATTCAGATAGAGAATTGCATCAGTAGTGATATATCTTCTGGAGCGGTTTATGACGATGGTGATGATGAACACATAAATGAATTAAAGCATAAATAAATCAATACATATCCAACAAAAACGATAGGTTTAAAGGGCAGATTTCGGTTGCGATGTTCTGTTAAAATGTTCATATAGGAAAAACGATTTAAAAACACCATGTTTATGACGATGATGATGATGAACACATAAGACTAAAATCTCTGCAGAACCCATTTTCGATGCCGATGATGCTGCATTTCCTAGCCATACCTCCAGTAGACTTCAACGCAGTCTCGACGTAGTCTCCAACACCTACTACCGATCTGCCTTCTCATAAACACCAAGAAGATAGAAAATCATGCCAAACATGTCTCCAACTGATTCTCCCATCTTCACCGTAAACAGTATCCCTCTGAAAATATCAGCAGCTTCACATACCTTGGCGCCAATCTCTCATTCCCTTTCAACCTTAGCAATGAAGTTCAGCGCCACCTTAATCTCGCTTCTTCTGCTTTTGTCCGCCTGAATGACCGAGTGTTCGGCAACTGCAATCTCAGGACCCATACAAGGGTTTCTGTGTATAACGCAGTTGTCATACTCACCTTTCTGTACGAGGCATGGGTTCCGTATCGTCATCACAGACTGCTGGAGGCATTTCACATCAGGCGACTACAGCAGATTCTTGGCCTCCATTAACGGCACAAAGTTTTCCATTCAGAGATTCGCAGGAGAGCTGGATTTGTCATTCTAGAGTCACTGCTTATCCGTCGTCAGCTTCGATGGTTGGGCAATGTCACCAGGATGTCCTAAAAAGACCACCTCAAAGAGTTCTCTCTCACGGCCGACGAAACGTCGGTTGCCAGAAGAAAACGCTACATAGACTGCATCAAGGTAACCCTCAAGCGCTGCAATATCCGTTTCAATCTTTTTGGAGACCTTGGCAGCGGACAGACACCTGGCGCTCTAAATTTGACATGAGCGAACCGCTACGGAACGTCGCACGCTTAGACACCGACGAGCAGCGGCCACTCACTATGAAAACCCAAATCATGTCTTCTGTGCTCTATCTGTGCAAAGCAGTGTAGATCACGCATCAGGCTTCGCAGTCATCAACCGAGTCACAGAGTTAAAAAAATGAAGAAGACGTCTTCACCCACATGAATGAACTACGATAACTAACTAATAATAAGCAAAATAAGAACACTCTAAAAAGAATATGGAAAACATCTTTTAAAAAAATAACATATAATATGTTTCATTAAATTGATTTTCTTTGAGACTGCTACAAATCGAGTAGGTCTACACAGACATCATCATCACGCTCGGGACACCACATGACGCCAATGGCATAAGTCGTATTATATTTCATCCATTCGTGATTTTGCGCGTGTGAAAAAAATCATCAACAACCGAAAGATATCTGGCTAATGAAAATATTAAGAGCAGCAGATGTTAAAGCACGTATACAAATTAGCAAGTGTGCGCGTATTTCCGTCTGCCTGCTTCCCTTCTGACTACAACCTGGATGTCTTCAAGTCCAACGTAAACAAATTCCTGATGAACCGTCCCCTTAAGTAGACACTTTAAATATCCACACTAACGTACTGTACTTACAATAACCCTTATCCCTGAGTGGCTTCCTGGCCTTGATAAGTGGTGACCACCATGTAAAAAAAAAACATGAAAAAAAGGAAAAATTCACCACGTTACCCAGAAAAGAAGCAAAGTGCGTGTATTGGATGATGGACGTGAAAATACAAGTTTTCTAGCACTCGTATTTACACACCCATCTGGGTGAGAAAAAAGATGTTTAAAAAAATCACATGTGTATACGAAAAGATTTTTACAAGATAATGAAATGAGTTGTGTTAGAAGAACCACAAATAAATACATTTCATTTGCACTTAAAAAAATGCCAGTCGGATTTTTTTCCTTTCCATTTTTATTTGTTAAGTTCTTTGCGACAGTGCCAAACAACGTGTTGGTGGGAGTGGTTTAAAATGTAACGACATAGTTTAAAAGTAACGGCCATGTTATAATTTTGTGAATATTTTTTTTTATTTATTACATTTTTCATAAGTATAAAAAAAACCTTTAGACAACCCCATTTCTTGTAAAATACGGTTTTGGTTGTGGAATTTCAAAAATTCTAATTTTTTTCAGAATTTCAAACAACTACGGATCATTAAATCATTACATTTTTAAGACGAATGGTATTCAAAAATTAGTCAGCAAACTACTAACATTATTGAAAGAAAAAAAAACATAGACATTCTTCATTTACAATAAGAAACAACACACGTAATGTTTATACATATTCATATAAGAAAAATATCAGCATTTAATCATTTCTACAAAAAAGTTTATATTTTACAAATACAACTATATTTTTTAGTTATATTATTACGTGCTATTCAATTTGATATATATATATATATATGTATGTATTTGCACACACATATATATACACATATATTTATAAATATAAATACTTATTTTTATACTTACAAAAACTAGTCTTTCATGCTTTTACAATCACCATCACCTTTGCCCTCATCCAGGCCAGCATCGAAAATTAAGGGAAATTAAGCACCTATTATTGCCAAATGCGAGCACACCAGTAAAGCAGTAGAAGAGTATTCAAACTGTTACATGGAAGGGAACGGATCCGAGTAATGAAAGATACAGCGATTATAAGTTGAAAATGATATTTGTTAAAAGGAAAAGGTTGGAATTGAACCCAGTAATCAAAAGTTAACAGTGACTGCATTTTGCTATATAGATACGATTTTAGCAACGTAGAACAATGTCTATTGTGTTAAGAAATAACTAAATAATGATAAATCAGAGGTAATAGGTTGAACAATGGAAAATAAAAACAGTTCAGAAATTTTCTTTTTATGGCCGAATACATGTTAAATACATATGAATATGTAAAATCTACATGAGAATATTCAGGTGGCTCGAGCAGGTTTTGACGACACAAAGAAAGAAGTTTCCAATATATTCAGAGAGTAAGTTTTAGTCAGGAGAATCAGATAGAGCAGTAGAGACAGATCAGCCAGGGTTGAGTTGAAAAAGCAGACAGTAAGCTGAAGCCCTTTTGGAAGTGAAGACGGGGGGAGATAAGACAATGTGGGATCTAAAAAGTGTTGAATCCCTGATTATGTCATCCGGATGGAATAAAAGGCCATCATCATATTTATAGGTGTCGTATTTCAATCATGAAAGGTAAGTTACGTTTCAGTTATTTATACATCACACTATCATCTTGCAAACGAACTTTCTGCAACACCCTTCCAAAGTATTAAAAAGCTCGATAAAACCAAATAGGAAATAGAGCTTATAATAATTGGAAATTCTTTTAACTTTCTTGAAGTTTTACATTTGGATTTTACCGTCACTGGATTTTTTTATCTTCCACCAGACTATCCATTCATGTGTAATCCCCTTTTTCTTCACCATATTCCCTCTGCTTCACTTTTTTTTTGTTTTCAAGTAAGATCTTTGATTTAATTGTTGTTTCATCAAATACTTCTGCATGCAAAATCTGATCCCGCATTTTGCTAATTCCTACCCTCTGATGAGAAGGAACGTATTTCTTCGGAACTCCGCGGATTAAGGACTATCCATTTATCTAGTGTTTCTTTTCAGATTAAATATATTTTTAACTCATTTCAAAGTATTTTTTAACATATTTTATTAACTGTTTGCTCATATATATATATATATATATATATATATATATATATATATATATATATATATATATAAATAGTAAGTTATAAAATATATATGGCGATTAATATATTATATTATTGGTAGTATTATTTAAACTTTACCAAAATGTGTCAACCAAAGAATGTTCAATGTTAAGACAGAGCAATATAAATATGTTGGATGTGATAACTAATGGCTACACATGAGCACCCTGCCAGGGAAAATCACCTCATCAGGCCAAGAATATCCACGAGATATCACGTAAATATTCTTGGCCTGACGAGGTGATTTTCCCTGGCAGGGTGGTTACTGAAACATGTTTGCATATGTGTAGCCATTAGTTATCACATCCAACATATATATATATATATATATATATATATATATATATATATATATATATAGGTGTGTGTGTGTGTGTGTGTGTGACCGTTCGATGAGTACTCATTTAATAACTTTACAAATTGACCAAAAACATTTCCCTGAGTGAGTACGGTCAAGAATAACCAATCTTTCATCACTTTCTTTTCTGCTTTATCTTTTATTTTTCGAAAGCTTTTACTGTTTATTTTTTCCTCCTTCATATTCGGGTGGGATTTAAAATAGGAGGCATTACTTTTGGAACGTCCCTCGTAGATATATACAATTCTAAGCATTATCTCTCATATACCGTGGCCGTTACTTTTTAACTATGTCGTTACAGTTCAAACCTCTTAGCTCACACGTTGTCCGGCACCACCGCAAGGAAAAAAAACAAAAATCTGACGCCGCATTTTTTTACACTGCTTAGATAATGCAATTATTCGTCGTTTTCTTTGTAAAAGAACGCATTGCATTATTTTTCCAAATTATCTTCGGGCAAACGTGTGTTTTACGAGCATGTCGCCGCCACCCCACCCATTCCGGCGCCACCTAGCGCTTTTTTGCCCTCGCATTTTACATGTCCATCTTGGCCCACTTTAGTTCTCTCCTTTTTTGCTCACGTGCTGTTTTTTTCCTCCTTTTTCCCCCCATGACGCGAGACCGTAGCACTTGCTAATTTGCATGCGTGCTTTAACGGCTGCCTCTGCTGCTAATATTTTCTCACACACATCCAGAGATAAAAACATTTCTTTTTCTTTTTTGGGGGGTTATTAAGTTTATATTTTCATAATTTAACGTAAAACCATCCACACTCTTAAAACGTTTATGTTGGTTGCAAAAGTAACTATTTTCTTAATTATTTCATAGTATGTTATATATAAATAGAAGGAAAGAAAATTCTGCAGTAAAATTCGATGTATTTAAAAAAATCAAATGAAAGTTTCAAATTCCCATTTCACTGTTTTCGTCTTACTTTAAAGTTAAACGTTTGAAGTGACGTGTTTTAGGTCAAATTAAAGAGGAAATAAAACATAAATGCAGACTAAACGACTGAATATAGATCGTTTTCTCAAGTGAGATTTTTTTTATTGTTTTGTATTTTTGCTTTCGTATTTTAGTTGACGCTTTTATTGTTTGAAACCCTTGTAAGCTTTGAGACCGACTTAAATAGAAAAGCCATCAGTAAAAGATGCTCAAAGAGGTAAAATATCGGATGTTAAGTGTAAAATCTAGACTTGAAATCTCAGAAAAACTTTTCTAATTATCATCGACTTTAAGATATACTAATTAGACATTATTGATTTTAAAATGAAAAAATACATTTCATTTTGTACGTGTCTTCTTTCTTTCCAATATATATATATATATATATATATATATATATATATATATATATATATATATATGGTGTGTGTATATATGGGTATGATGGTTGTATAGATTGGTTTCCTAGATGGAAATTCAATAAATGAACTCTTTCTGATTATTAAAGGATGCAGAACAGATCTGGCCCACAGTCTATTTATTATACAAACATTGGTTACATATGTTCATACATGATTCAGTGGAATGTCAATCCAAAGATACCACCTCACCAGACTAAAAATAAGCTTCAATAACGTCCCCTTTTTTATCTGATGAGGTGGTTTCTTTGAATGGAAATTCCACTGAAACATGTATGCACATATGTAACCAATAATGTTTATATAATAAATAGTATATATATGTATATATATATATATGTATATATATATGGTGATATATATATAATTACTTCATTTACTCACATACAATTAATATACAAAATTATACATTTATGCGTAAACTTTAAGTATGTACTTCAAAAGTGCTCAATACATAGGTAGAGCTAGTTAATAATTTATAAAATATATATGTTGATTAAGCTACACTGAATATTCCGCGCTTCATCCACTATAGGATTCTTCAGGCTTTTTTATAAATTACTATATATATATATATATATATATATATATATATATATAAAACAAAATTACATGTATAATGGTTTAAAGGTGTGATTTAAAAATTACGTATGCAAGTTAAAGTTTTTTATAACTTTACATTTCAACAGATATATATATATATATATAGAGAGAGAGAGAGAGACGTGTAACTATATGATCATAGACACATACACACACATATGCACTTTCAAAATATTATTACTGTTTTCAAAATTTATATTGTTAATTTTTGGCTTTTCATTTCTTATTCATAGTGCTATATGTGCATTACTTGGTATAATTTTAAACTAATGTTCTCAGAAATAATGAGGTTCATTTCTGGGGCTAAGATTTAGTCGCCAGATGAGATACACAGCTATACATGTATCCCATTAAATTGTTATTTACCTCTCCAATTTCTAAATAATAACGAAGCGAAGAAATTCCGTTTTTTTCTCCCTCATTGACTAATTAAATATGTTCCAGTATTAATTTATAGTGGTGCCATAGTCTTAGTGGATAGAAGAACAAAGATTGATCACGCCTGGTGGAGTATTATGTTAAACGCTGTTAACAAAGCGATCACAACTCGCAAAGGTGCATCATTCCGCGTATAAGACATTGTTAGGTAGCTACACTAAAATGGGTCTTATTTTGAAGCGAACACTACGCTGTTTTTAGCATTTAGTCGTATAAATATGAAATGTTAAAAAAACGTTGTTTGTAGAGAAAAGTATGCGCATGCCAGGTGGTCTTGAGAAATTTCTATACAGCAAGACCTTACATATTAGAGGAGTGTGTCTAATAGGCTTTCAAGTTCTCTCTTTTCCATTCTCGACGCCTCTGACGGGAGAAGATTTGATACAAATATACATGTACTAAATGGCGTATATATATATATATATATATATATATATATATATAATTATTTTCTACTATAATGTGTGTGTATGTGTATGTGCATATATATATATATATATATATAAAGCTGAATGTGTGTGTATGTGTGTCTGGTCACGAATAGACTCCTATATGATTGATTATTTTAAAAACACTGATTACATATAATGATAGCAGATGTATCAAGACACAGGAATGGGTATGTTTGATCTGGCAGAACGGTGGTTCATTAAAATTCTGGGGTCTGCGTTCGCGCCTGGTCCACAAAGTATGGAAACAAAAAATTTAAAAATTAAAAAAAAAACATTTACAAGTGTTTTATATAGATGTACATAAGAATACTTTTATAAGTATGTTTTAACTTAAATAGGGATGGTATAATAAAATTGTGGGGTCTGCGTTCGCGCCTGGCTTCCATAGAATAGAAATACGTACAAACTTTAATAAAGACTTTTCATATCTATCTGCGTAAGTATACTTTGATAATTATGTTTCAGTTTGAAGAAATATGGTATAATAAAATTATGGGGTGTTCGTTCGCGCCTAACCTCCATAGAATGGAAAAATGTCAAAAAGTTTAACAAGTTTTTTTGAATATAGATCCACAGAATATTGTGATAAGTGTTTCAATGTGAACAGGTATGGTATAATAAATTATGGGGTTTATCTACTTTATTTTTTACTTTCATCATATTTTGCTTTGGTTTTGATAACCCCAAATTCGAAGCTATCTCTTTACAACCCTTCTTTTGAATAACCCATCATACTTTAATAAATCAGAGTCCATTTTCTGTAGGCTGTTTTTGAACCCACTCAACGACCGGTACTTTTGCTAGTATATACATATATATATATATATATACATATATATATATATATGTATATATTTGTGCGTGTGTGTGTGTATAATGATAAATCATTTCATAACGTGCGTGCCATTTTTCTAGAGGAAACTGAAATGCAGCACATAATTAAAATTGAAAAAAAAGTTCACGTTTTCGTGACATGAAAGTAGTTGTACACAAACTAAGAAAAAAGATGAATTTTTCGAACCCGAGATGAAACAAAATGAAATCTTACAAATAATTAAAAAACCGTCAAATCTGTAGACTTGAAAATGATTTGCTGCCAAACACGCGTTAGTTGTATACTATATTCATGTAAGAGGGGCGTGCAATAAGTAATGCCCCTGACCCACTTCCCAACGAAACTTGGCACAATTATTAGTCTTTCTCTACATAGGAACCACCAAGAGTTATGAATTTCTCCCATCGTTTGATGCAGCTCTAGAGACCGTTTTTGTATAACACCCCAGGTTGTCCTCCAACCACGACGTGACTTCAGAAATCAAGGCTGCATTATCTGGGAAACGCTTTCCTTTCAAAAATAACTTCATGGCTGGGAAGAGGTAAAAGCCAGAGGGTGCAAGATCAGGAGAGTAGGGAGGATGGGGAAGAATTTTATAACAACACGGCCGTGCTTCTGATCTGGTTACGTGCGAGTTGTGGACCGGAGCGTTGTCCTGCAGGAGGAGGGTACCTTTGCTGATCTTGCCCCGTCTCTTAATTTTGATAGCTTCCCTTAACTTCCTAAAAAGTGAAGTATAATAGGCTCCTGTAATTGTGGTAACCTTTGCCAGGAAATCCGTACCCACTACTCCGTCCTAGTCCCAGAAGGCTGTGCGCATGATCTTGCCAGCGGAGGGCTTCACCCTTGCCTTCTTTGGAGGTGGTGATTCCAAGGGCTTCCACTGCATTGACTGGGCTTTGGTCTCTGGATCATAGTCATGGATCCAGGCTTCTGTCTGTGTAATCAGTCTTTTAAAAAACGTTGACTTCTTCTTGGCACATCTCCAAATTCATCCTTGCGCACTCGACGCGTTCTCGCTTCTGGAATGGTGTGAGCAACTTTGGAATCCATCTGGCAGACACCTTATGCATATGCAAATGGCCATGAATGATAGTTTCCACAGATACTGTACTAATCTTGACATCTTGGGCTTTTTTGCGAATAGTAATGCGCTGATCTTCCAAAATGGCAGCCTCAACTTGACGGACAGATGCCTCATCAATAGCATAAGGGGGCGACCAGGTCTGGGAGCTGTTTCACAGACTTCCGGCCATGTTTGAATCCATAATGCCAGCGTTTTACAAGGTCATATGATGGGGCATTATCACCATGTTTCTTTCATTTCATCAAAAGTCTCCTGTGATGTGCGTCCTTTCAAATACAAAAGCCGTATCACTGCTCGACATTCAACAGGCTCCATTTCACACCTGACTCAGTTCAAACACCTGTAAAACAGAAACTACAATTTGTTCAGAGCTGTAATTTGCCACATAACCCGTAGAGATATAAATAATCGCACATGCAACATTTCAGCTAGATAAGACAGCTGGAAGTGTGTCAGAGGCATTACGTATTGCACACCCCTCGTATATCCCTATCTTTATAAAGTTTGTTATCCGTATGTGTTTATAACGTTTTCGAATTTACTCTTAAACCAATGAGGCATTCATTGTTTGCAGAATTGCACTATTTTGTAAGAGGTTACCGGCTCCAGTTTAAACATTCTAACTTTTCAGATTAGCATAAAATTTGATTCATAATCATTCGATATAAAGTAAGCAAGATTCTATAGATTTCTACATTCATGGATGAGTTTTTTACATAGCAGTCACCACCTATCCAGGCCCGGAGGTCACTCGAGGATAAGGGTTATTGAGTGTATAGTAGTTAATGGGATAACATCGTAGTAATCGTCAGTAGTAGAAATTTGATAAATTAGATTACTTAAGGTGACGGCTCATCAACAACTTGTTTACGTTGTACTTGAAGACGACCAAATTGTAGTCAGCTGAAAAGCAGGACAACGTAATAGAGTTCGACAGGCGTGCAGTCATAAAAAGGAAGATCTGTTCATGGAATCTACGTTTAGGTTTAGTCACAGATAAAGATTGGGGAAACTTACTGCTAGTCGTTTCAGCTAGACGAAGGTTTTTCGTGAATGTTTGGCGAAGAGGGACCACAGATTGGTACTCAGACTAGCACTTGCCATGAAATTAACGGTAAAACAGAAACAGGCTTGCAACGTCTCTTCTGTGGGTAAGAGGTTGCAGGGAAGAGAAACAGTCATCCACACTAGGCCCCGAAATCTATTTTGAACGATGTCAATAAAGGATAAGATCTTTTTAGCAGCTCTCACCAACATGTGACAACAGTATTCCATCCTTGGACGCACCTGACTCTTATATAGGTAAAGAATTGCATCAACACTGAGATATCCACTAGAGCAGTAGAAGAATTCCACCATTTTCCAGCGACATTGGCAACGGATTTGATGTACGTGTTCCATTTCAGATCTTTAGTAAAGGTCAGACCCAGGAGCTTTTCAAATCATGGAGCAACCCCAAGACGAGGGGCATTCATTTAAATTGATTCAATTGATTTGACGAGAATCAGAGCGTTGATAATGTAAAGATATAAGCTTAGTTTTACGTGCATTAAATGTAACTAGCCATCTTTTCCCCCATTTGTACCACGACTCAAGATCGGAAGAGAGAGGATTAGAGAGAACCTGGTCGTTTACAGTTTTTAATGTGTTACCATAGATGGTAGCGCTGTCAGCATAAATGTTCACGAATGATCTTAGGATGTGATTTGGGAGATCATTGATGTAGATCAGGAAGAAAGTTTGGGTCCAGACTGGATCCCTGATGGACTCCAGCATTAATACTGTGAGCTTTTGAGTTCTGCCCATTAACCACTTATGGACCTATCAGAGAGAAACGGTTAAATAAATAGAAAAACATGTCCAGCTTTACCGTAGAGTGGAGTAGACTTTTATGCAATACCCTATCAAAGGCCTTGATGACCGAACACCTGAATTCTTAAATACTGAGCACACTGATAATGTTTTCCAGTGTGTTGGGAAGTAATTCCCCATTTAGGCTACGCTTAATCAGCTTTGTGAGTATGGGCGCTACTTCTGGTTGAAGCCTTTTCAGCACTATAATTGAAATACCGTCAGGGCCAGTTTCTTTACTGGAATTAAGGTTTATGATTAGCTTGACAACATCACGCACATATATTTGTATGTCGCAAAGCATGTTTCAGATACAGGAGGAAATACGAAGGGTTGATCGCATCGGGTAGAATTAGCTGCAAAGTTCTTGGCAAAGAGTTTGGCTTTGTCTGATGCTGACGAGATCATTTCAAGTCTGCTAACGATAGTTGGGATAGAGCACGCGCTTCTATTCAGGATCCTATTTACTATTTGCCAAAGCTGGTGGGAAACAATCGTTTCTCAGCTGCTATGGACTAAACAGACTGAGCATACAACTCTCTCGTGTTCTTTGTTATTCTATAATAGTGGTTGTTGGAAGTCCTGAAAGCGGCTTTAGTCGCAGTACATATATTATGTTGGAAGCAATGGAAAATCTGTGCGCACTGGAAAGTTTTTGCTGGCGTTTTCGGAGTGTATGAAACGGTTTGCACCTACAATTAAGCATTCAATCAGGTCTTATAGTATAGAAGCCACATTATTTTTAAACATGGACCGCAGAGGTGGATCTGATATAAATGTACATAAGATATCCCAGTCAGCCATAGAGTATCTGTATACTGTACGACGGAGTACTTTTTTCTTCGTTTTTATCTTAACTGATACAGAAGATTCCAGTGGAGACAGAAGAGAGGATGAACATAGCTCAGGGCAAATTGTGAGAAAAAATTCTACGAGACTTCCATCCTGACCCATATAATATATATGTTTATACAATATATATATATATATATATATATATATATATATATATATATATATATATATATATATATATATATATATATATTAATATATATTAGTATTGGGACAATTAATCGGAATCAAAAATCGGAAAACGAAAAAAAATAAGAACTATCGGAATCGGTATCGGAATCGGTATCGGAATCGGTATCGGAATCGGAAAATTTTGTGAATATTTCCGAATGCCAAAAACGATTCTTTCAATTTTCTTTTTTTTATCTTGTTTAAAAGAAAATATAACTTAGCTTAGAGTAATTATAAAATAATAAATATTTATCGAATTTAAAAATAAAATCATCCCCCATAAATGTACTTTTACGTTTGAGAAAATATCTGCACATTTAGCAGGTGTTTTTACGGTAATCGGCAAAAAACATCTTTATGGTTCAATATTTAGAAATTTATAAAGAATCGGAATCGAAATCGGAATCGGTAATTGCAGGGAATCAAGTATTTATTACAGAATTGGTAATTGTATCGGAATCGGAAAAATATTGGAATCATGCCATCAAAAAAAAATAATATATATATATATATATATATATATTATCTTAAAAAATGAGTAAAACTCAGCGTATGCTGTTGTAATGCACGTACCCTTCTTGGTAAACGGTCATCCAACCGCCCAGAGTGCAGGACAGCGATATTATTGCAGAATTACGAAGACTTAATATAGATATCGCTGCTCTATCAGCAACTCCTCTCTCAGGAGAAGCTCAAATGACAGGGGTATCATCAGGCTACAGTCTATTCTGGATTGGTAAACCGGAGGGTGTCTGTAAAAATAGTGGAGTCGGTTTTGTAATTAAAACATCCTTGGTTGGCTCTGTGGAATTTCCTTACCGTATCTGTGACCGCATCATGAAACATCGTGTTCCTTTCAACAGATTTATCACCATTCTTTCAGTCTATTCACCAACCCTTCAAGCGAATGAAGATGACATCTTGTGTTTCTACGAGTCTCTGAGTTCCGTTGTTGCATCAACACCAATTAATGAAAAAAAGTGTTATTCTTGGTGATTTAAATGCCTGTGTTGGGAAAGGCTATGAGACCTAGAGTGTTTATTCTGCTGCTGATATTTCAAAATGAATAAGAACGGAGACTGGTTGGACGAAAACTATCTTGAAATTAATCAATTACTGATGAATAAACAAGCAATTAATGAATCTTTACTTCGTGAAAATCATTCTGAGCATACAACTAATTTACGGCAATACAAATCGGTCAAAGCCACATTGCAACGTGAGCTGCGAAAAATGAAAAACTAATGGTGGATGAATATAACAGAGCAGATCCAAAAGGCGTTTATACAAAGAATTCGAAGAAATTTTATGAACTTCTGCGCCAACCATTTCGTCTTTCTATTTTTTTCAATATCTCCTCCGATGTCGAAAGATGGTTTTATTGTCATTAAGGATCCAGAAAATATTTTGACAAGATGGCAGGGGCACTTTACTTATGTGTTTCACAATACCACAGCTGTGAAAACTGATGCAATTGATAACCTACCACAATGTGATATCATATTCAGAATGGATCGTTTGCCTGGACTGGATAGGATGCAGTTGGCTATCGCACATATCAGCGGTTGGTTAAGAGGGTCTTCTGGTGGAACTTCTTAAGATTGGAGTTGTGAATATTGCTGATGCTCTCCTTGGTTTTGTTCAGGAGATCTGGAACGTGCTCTGTTCCACAGGGTTTGATTGATGGTGTCTTGCTGATCTTGTTTAAAAGAAAAGGGACAGAAGAATGTTTGTGACGACTACCGTGGAATCACGCTGTTGGAAGCCACTAGGAAAGTTCTATTAAACATGCTACTGGCGGATGTTTTTCCTAACGCTATTCCAGTCACAAAGTGGCATTAGGTCTCGCAAATGGACTAAGGATATGATTTTTTTGACTCGGCAAGTCCAGCAGAAATGCATTGATGCCGCTGTATCAAGTGTTTGTTGGAACCGACCAGAGCATTTGACACCATCAACCGTGATTCTCTCTAGTTGATCTTAGAGAAAGTAGGGCGTGCGCCAACTTTTGTTAGAATATTCAAGGAACTGCGCAGAGACATGAAAGGAAATTGTCTGATGAAATATCAGTTGGCAATGGTGTCAAACAAGGCGATATTATTCCCCTACTCTTTCTCTGTATTTTTTGCTGCCCTATTTGCTCATGCGTTTCAGGATTGTGATAGTGGTGTCATGTTAAAGTTTCGAGCCACAGGTCGCATTTTAAATCTTAGAAGGTTTAATTCCAGAACCAAGCTGCATAGGTCTTAGTTAAGGAGCTACTGTATACTGACGATGCTGTTTTTGTGGCACACTGAGGTTGATATGCGGCATATAATGGGTCGCTTTGCTGCTGATTTCCGTACGGCGTTTGGTCTGAAGAGTAGTCTTCTAAAACAACGGTGATAGTCACTCTTGCATCAGGCCAGTCATATGCGGAGTCGAACATCATGGTCTGTGGTGCTAGACTAGGAGTAGCTGATTCGTTCGTGTACCTTGGTAGTTCTCTGTCCAGGGATAGCTCTCTTGACACTAAAATCTACAGACGAATTCATAAGCCCGCTGTAGCTTTCGAGAAGTTACAGAATAAAGTGTGGTCTGACCATTGCATAAGTGACAAAACAAGGATCTGCGGTTACAAGACCTGTGGGCTAAACACACTGTTGTATTCAAAGACATGGACATTGCGCCACATACACATTAAATGACTTGAACCTTTGATCGAGCAGATGCTTTTAACTTTACAATAGTCACCATCATTATGGATGCAATTCTGGCAGAGATTTCATGACGTATCTCTGTTTCAGACGACCGTCATTGACAAGGGTTGCTTTGTTAAAGCACCACATCGTCAATATCTGCAAGAGGTCATAAATGTATGTTCAGTCATCATAACAATGCAATTTGCAATCTCCTCTCATTCGGGCAGAATAAAAATAGGAGGCATTACGTTTGGAATTTCCCGGCAACTAATCGCATAAATGCTTGGTTTTCAAAATAAACGTTCTTAACAATTTATTTTGGAGAAATCCTCATTGCAGTCACATAACGTATTATATGTATATTGTATAGAGTTTAGAAATGGTTAACCGTTTTAAAATTCCATTACTATATCTTTTAATGTATGGAATGAAATACAAGGTGCTTCCAATAATTTTCCGGAGTTTTTCGTATGGTCACTTTTATTTCCTTCGAAGTAATCTTCCCCGGCTGTAATGCACTTTTTGTACCGCTCCAACAATTTCTGAAAGACGACATAGGAGTATTTTTTGTGAATGTGTCAGTGATTATTGTACCAACCTATTTCATCTCCTTAATTGTCTCATAATGACAGCCTCTAATGTTGAGCTTAGGGAATAACTTAAAGTCACAGGAAGCAAGGTCTGAACTATAGGGAGGGCGAGGAAGTGTCAGTGCCTATCTTGGTTAAAAGTTTGTAACAAAGATTTAGTTGTGGATTGGTGCATTCGTG
>NC_136482.1:188671676-188689176 GCF_053919585.1 Euprymna scolopes
TTCAAATGCAGATACGTCTTTTATGTGCTCATTTGATGTCTCTAGTCTCTTTACCAATATACCGTTGGATGAGACTATACGCACATGTACCGACGCGCTTTATGATGGTCGCCTGAATGCTCCACGGTTTTCTAAAGAGATTCTTATTGAACTTATTTTAATGTGCACTAAATCCGTGGAGTTTAGTTTTTGTGATATTACGTACTGTCAGGTTGACGGGGTTTCAATGGGGAGTCCGTTGGCCCCAACTTTAGCGGATATTTTCGTCAGGTACCATGAATCCGTTATGTTAAATTCTACAACTAAACCCTCTGCACATTTCAGATATGTTGACGACACTTTTGCTATTTTTCCATCGCAAAGTGAAGCGTCGATAGTTTTTAATAGGCTGAATTCCTTACATAGGGCTCTTAAGTTCACTATGGAAATTGAGAAGGGCAATTCGCTTCCTTTCTTGGGTGTTCTTGTCCTTTCTAAGATGTTCTTGTCCTTTCTTGGATGTTCTTTCTCACTACAATTTATAGAAAGCCGACATTTACTGGCCTATATGTGAACTGTTTGTCTTTTGTACCAAAATCACGTAAGGTCGGCCTAATTAATACTTTGGTACATAGATCCCTCATGATTTGTTCGCCTAACAGATTAGACGCCGAACTCGATAAGATCAGGGAAATATTCATCAATAATGGTTATCCTGTTGACCTTATTGATGACTGTATTTAAAATAAAAAAAAGGTTGCGGATTTTAAATCCCCTAAAAAGTTTGGACCCTTGAAATGCCCGGTTTATTTAAAATTATCGTGGATTGGGGAAAAGAGTAATAGACTTTCCAAACAGATTCGCAGAAGTATTTACGACTGCTTTAATTCAGTGTCCTTGCGTTTGGTATATACTACGAGACCTGCCTTTGCGTCTTTTCGCAAGGATAGTTTGCCTTACATCCAAAACAGTAATACTGTATATCAATTAAAATGCCAGTGCGATGCTGGTTATGTTGGGCGAACATCCTTGCACCTTTTGACTCTTATACACCAGCATGTTCCATCAAAGATCAGACAAGGGAGGATGGGGTCTGGTGGTCTCCCTCCTTCTGCAGCCTTGGACTCTGCTATTGGCCAGCATTTGGTTGACAACCCGTGCTGTGCCGATAGATATAAAATAGATTGGTTCGAGGTGCTACATAGAGCGGACTCCAAAAACCATTTAAAGATTTTGGAGTCTGTCTCTATTGCGGTGCGTCAATCTTCTTTGTGCCGGCAAAAAGAAACATCAAACGCATCGTTTCTCTTTGGGGAACTTTTAATCTTTTCTCCCCCTTTCTTTTTCTCCTTCCTCGCCAATATTTTAATCGTTTTTAAACGTTAATAAATTTATTTTTGTGTCCTCGTACTTTTGGCACATTTAATAAGTTCCCCATTAGAACTCTTTATTTTTCGACACAATATTATTTTGTACGCTATCGATTTTCTCCTGACGAGATGATAGCCGAAAGAGCTCTCGAGAAACTTCCGCTTACTATTTTTAAAACTATATATAAATTCTGTACCTCTAAACATTTATATATATATATATATATATATATATATATATATATGTGTGTGTGTGTGTGTGTGTGTGTGTGTGTGTGTGTGTGTGTGTGTGTGTGTACTAGACATTCTAGCTTGATTAGTAAGTGTTAAGTTTGCAGGTTGAAACAAGTAACGTAGAAAGCAATACAAATGGCGACTCAACAAACAAAGGTAGATCAAATAAGAAGTGTATTAGGAAAAGGTATATTTACAGGATATTTACATAATGGTGTCAAATAAGAGAGTCTTTGCTGGAGAAACATATATGCTCTCGGTGGCCTTCGGTGGCTTCTGGTGAACACACACTCAGACTAACTGAGTCTTCCTATTTATGTGTAATTACTATCCACATATGAAAATGAATGTGTGCCACCAAAACACCCCCCTCCCAAGATTTGAAGTCGCACAGATTTCAATATCTTTTTCCCTTGGGATTTAACATTAATGGTTTATTAAACTTTCTTTTTCTGCCTGATCCTCGGGGTTCAGGTGTATATTGAGGCAGTTCCAAATTAAAGGATTCTTATATGATGTCCATGGTTTCCTCCTCTTCAACTGCTGTTGTATAATCACCATCTTGAATGTGGCATTTTTTATTTGGTTCAGGTGCCTTTTATGTATATTTTGTGGACCTTTAATCATGTATGTACAATCACCAATGCGTTTATCCACTACTCCACATTCCCATTAAGAAGTGTTATTCCTGTAGCACTTGAAATATACTCGATCTCCCGAGTTATATCTCTTTCTTATCATGTGTGTAGTGTTTCGGACAATTGCCTGTCTTGACAATAGTTTATCAAACGCTGATTTCACCTTCTTTTTCTTTACATATACGGTGGGGGCTGCCGGGTCATTATGTTCTATTTTTGATAGTATTCCTGTTTGTTCCAATCTGTCTAATTCTTTATTAATTTTTTCTAACCCAGCGAACGGAACGTTTCGCTTTTTTCTAAAACTTGGGCTGGTGTTTTCTTTAATTCAAACGAGGCCTTAAATTTATTGCAACGACCTAATTTAGTCATAAATACATCAGGGAATAATTTTTTTTAAGTCCTCTTTTATATTTTCTGTTGTTGGAGTAGTACATTCTATTTTTTTACAGAATGTACAAATTTTTAAATTAAATCTATTCCAAACAGGTTTTCGCTATGTTTTAATGCGAATATTTTTCATTTCTTCGTAATCCCTTTCAATTTTATCGGAAGGATAACTTCTCGTTCAAATTTTATCTCACCACCAGTTACCGTCCGAGCTGATTTACTTGTTTTCATCATGGTTGGTTTACCCAACTTTTTCCATGTATTCAAGTTTATCATAGAAATATCGGATCCTGAATCCAGTTGTAATTTTATTGGCGTGTTAAATATTTCCACTTTTATGTATTTTCGCCGATTTTTGTCTAATTTTTCATTTGATTTTGTTTGCTGTACTCTCTTTCTTCTGAAATCTTTATATCTGCAACAATCGGTTTTGTGTCCGACTTTATTCCAAATGTAGCATTTTTCTTCTTATAAGGGCAATCCGATTCCCAATGTCTTTCTGTGCATCTCTTACATTTATATCTAGGAAGAGACTTGTTATATTCATTACTATAATTATAATTATTATATTTGGAATATCTCGTTCCGTTTTGACTGATTTTATTTGTATAGTTATTGGTTGGCGTGTATGTTTTCTAACCTTTCTTACATATGCCACTCCGGATTCTTCTATCTTTTTTGAATCCTTTTTTTAGTGTAATGGCCCTTTCACAATCCTCTGATAATTTCTGAAGTGTTAAATCTTTCTCAGATTCCAGCTTAGACAACACTCGTCTGCTTATTTCTGCATTTTTCCTGGAGACTAACCCTTGTGCGAAGATTAGGCATTTGAAATCTTCTACTGTTAGTTCCGCTAGCTTAAAATTATCACAGTTTTTATTGACAACTGATGCGTTTGTCAAATAATCTTGGTTTCCATCTTCCTTAGATTCATACACAACCATCTCTTATGAAAAAGAGATATATTTGGATTAAATAATTCTTTTAGTAATTTTACAGCTTCTATGAAATCTAATTCCGTAGTTTTTTTAGGTAGTATATAATCTACGAACTTGCTGTGTTCTCTTACACCCAACTTCCTGAGTAAAAGGCTCACTTTCTGGCTATTTGGCCAACTTTTTCAGTCCAGTTAAAAGACATCGTCGTATCTTGTATAGTGTGCTTCAAAAGTCTTTTCTTCCTCCGGCACATAAGTAAATGTGTCCATGCTATTAAATATAGTTGTATGCGAGAAATTACTACTGCCGACATTTTCTCGATAAGTCTTTAATAGTTCCAGTGTTTTAGCAAAACATTCATTTTTGTCCTTACTTCATATTCAAAGTGTAATTTCGTCTGTCTTCTTGTTCAAGTTGTAATTTCTTCTGCCTTTCCTCTTGTTCAAATTGTAATTTATTCTGCTTTTCTTCTTATTCCAATTGTAATTTCTTCTGCCTTTTTTCCTGTTCAATTTGCCCTTTCAATAATTTCTCCTCTCTACGTGCATCTAGCTCGGATTCCGCCTTTTGTTGCGTCTGCAAAAATTGCATTAACATTCTAGATAAGTCTTCCATTCTTTTGTATCCTTCAGTAGCAGTAATGCAGTTACGAAGAAAAATTGTACAATTTCACATGCACCACAATATCCGTACCATATAATATGGCTTGGGTTACAACAAAAATTGTTCATAGTTCCTGTTTTCAATAGTAATATCGCTGCTCGAATAATATTTTCTCACTTCGCTAGCGAGTCAAGCTCATCTAACCACAACATAAGAACTGAGGCTTTTGCTGAAACCACAAAATACGATTTACTTATCCGTTTTAGGCATTTCCTAATAATAACAGCCGAACTTAAGTACAACTCTTTCCATAGAAAAAAAAAGTTTTTCAACTCGAGTCACAATTGAAAAAAATAAAATGTATGGACTACATTTACATTTTTTCTTTTACGTGACGTTTTACTGTCTTATATCCGTTATCCAGTGACAACTTTAGTTTAAAAATAAATTTTCCTTGATTTTAGTTTAACTGTGGTATTTTCTTTAAATACCGAAGAGAAAAATTTGGTTTATCAAAAAGTCTTTAGTTGGTATTTACAGCAATTTAGGAAATCCACTGGTGAACTTTTTTTCGTGTGTTACTTCCTTGTAATTTAATAATACGAATCTGTTCTTCGTAATTTAGTAATACGAATTCATTTTCTCCGCTTGAGTCGAACTTCTCTTTAGCGTAAAATCCGTTTTTACGACTATTTCGTTCCTCAAAACTTGTATTCTTTAGAAAGGTCAACTGTTGCGTTGTACTTTTTTTTTAGTGAGTTCTTTCCATTTCTTTGTCAAACTGTTATATTTGACGTTCATCCTACGTAGAAAGTAATACAAATGACGACTCAACAAACAAAGGTAGATCAAATAAGAAGTGTATTAGGGAAATGTATATTTACAGGATATTTACATAATGGTGTCAAATAAGAGAGTCTTTGCTGAAGAAACATATCTGCTCTCGGTGGCCTTCGGTGGCTTCTGGTGAACACACCCTCAGACTAACTGAGTCTTCCTATTTATGTGTAATTACTATCCACATATGCAAATGAATGTGTGCCACCACAACAGTAAGTATGTACGGGAGAAAATTATAGACTTGAATCAGCGATTAATGCCAAATATAGTAAAATTTGTGCCCATATTTTGCACTAGATACTCTTAATCTCTGTTTATCCATAACTGAACATGCAATAGATATCACAATACTTGGTTTGTTTCGCCCTATCATCATAAAGGCACATACAAAATTGCAGCCGGATCAGTCAAGTAATGTCGAAGGGAAAATGGAACTAATAGTCAGGCAATCCAACATAATAAGAGAGATTATAATACACATGGAGAAGAGGGGAACTTCAATACTAATCATATTAATCACAAACTCTGCATTGGATGCATACTAATATACTTAGTTCGCTGCATTTTATTATAACAAAACTCCATACAACATTTCAGCTACATTAGTTCAGTAGAAAAAGTGGAATTGATAGATAGACTGACAGATAAACGAACAGAACTATATATATATATATATATATATATATATATATATATATATATATATATATGTGTGTGCGTGTGTGTGTGTGTGTGTTTGTGTGTTTGCCTGTGTGCGTGAGTGTTTCTGTGTGTCTCTAGGTATAATATTTTCTGTACATCTCTAAGATTATGTCTTTACTTTTATAAGTCATAAATAGGGCTGTGACAACAGCATATTCTTTTCATTGTTTTGACTCTTGAGTATATGTCCGTTGATATTTTATATGTTTTCGTATAAACTGATGTTATTCTCGGTTGATTAAGTGTATGTAACTGTGTCGGATATATACCCGAGAGTAAAAAGAATGAAAAGAATATTCTGTTGTCACATCCCTAGTCATAAACACAAGTAGAATTTAGCGTTCATTTTGTTTTATTTAAAAATTGAAAATCAAATTGAAAAAAAAACTGTCATTATTTAAATTATTATAACTTCCTCATTTAAAAATTCTGATAACAAAAAACGAAGTATTTCTTCCTCGTGAATACAGATTTATCTCCCCTTTTTTAAGATGGCGTCCGGTTGATAAATATTCGAGTAAACTAAATTAAATCGACTTGCTCTTCGTAGTTTTAACATTTATCAACGCTGCACAAAAAACAAATGACGAGATAAAATCAAACATTTTTAGCAAGTTTTTGGATATTATTCCAGTTGGATGACATTACGTCTCTAAAGAATTAAATAACGTAACATTTTTCCATGTGACGATCCTGTACCAACTTTGTTTAAAAAAAAAATGATAAGCCAAAACAAAATAATGATTTCGATTTCTCTCAGGTCTGAGCTAACCCAACTGGTGATCACTGATGGTAAGACATCATGTCATTACTTCAGCTGATCGACTGAAATAATTTCTCAAACGGATTAAGTCGAATTTCATTTTTCTGGCAAAGAACACGGACCAAACGTTGCACAAAAAAAACAATAATTTTGTAGGACCAAAGCTATCAATGAACTAAATCGCATTACTGTATTATATACGAACAATGAGCAAGGAACAAATGTTTTTGTTGTAAAGCTTCAATTTGGAAGTGGAAAATGATAGACACTGTTTAACCTGTAAGGCATGGCTGTCACCCCCCCCCCTCTCAGGATATGTTTATTACTTATAGAGATATATAATCTATTTCTATGAATATGAAGGTATACAATCACTTCTAATAATGTTTAACTCTGTTCAATGTAAAAATTATTAGTACAAGGGTTGTTAAAACGTAAAGTCTCCTATTTTAACTCCAATAATTAAAAAGCTGAGAAGACGGGGGTGGTACCATTAAAACATACGACATTTTGTGCGTCAGAATTAAAATTGTCTACATAGTCACCAGCATTCTTCTGCCTGGATTTCAAGTGCACATCTCTACTTCTGACGCACGTCCATAACAAGGGTTGCTTTCTTAGAAACTAACGTGGTCAATATCTGCAACAGGCAGATGAAATTTCAAGTCATGAATGTATAAGTTTACTCCTCATAGCAATAGAATTTGTAATCTCCCCTGATCTATTCGGGCGAAATAAAAATAGGAGGAATTACTTTTGGAAGGTTCTTCGTGTATTTGCATGAGGTGTTGCAGTGTTATATGGTAGGTGAAAGCCGGATGACATGAGAAACTATTATTATTATTATTATTATTATTATTATTATTATTATTATTATTATTATTATTATTATCATCATCATTATTATTATTGTCAAATGTTATCGAAGGCTAGATGGTGAACGTGAAAAATGCAATAAGGAAAAATGTTGTGAATAAAAATGTTTGACTAACAAGAAAAATGTTACCTGTATAATTTTAACATAAACCAAGCATGTAAAGAATTTTAGTTGATAAATACTAACTAATAAATACCTGACAGACATCCGGCGAGGATCATTTCGTGATATGCGTATTGATGACGTAATTTAGACAAGAAGATAGTTTTTTATATACACGTAGAGTTTTGAATTAGTAATCAGAGTTGGTGAGACACAGTCGAGCTGAACAGACGAGAGAGCCAGCTAGCGATTCAGGAGCTGTGGCCTCGGTGCGCCGGCGAAGCTGTCCTGTGTATGATATTGTAAAAAATGTAGAATAAGACAAACGTGAACATTTCTATTGGGGGACATCTAATTAAAAGTTGTTAAAATACACCCGAGACTTCAGGTCGTTATCTTGGGATAAATCTTCATTGCAACTTGTGCTGATCCGCCTGGACAACGTATGTGTAAAATGTTTTTGACTCCTACTGGCCAGATATAAAACCCAACTGAACTATATTTCCTCTCTTTGTAGTGTTCGTGTTTGTTATATGTCCTGTAAAAAACATGTTATACACCCATCAATTAGACGACAACGAAATAGAGAAATATAATTGACTAGAACACAAACGCTAAGGTCTCTCGCTTTCATGAACATTTATATACACCTACAACGTACTGTTGCTAAACGCAACGAACATTACTGGAAGATCATATAGTCTTTCTTATGCATTTATATATACAGTAATTATATAGACGAGTTTATAACAGTAGTTTCTATCGTTATGAAATACTTATCTTAGCGGTTACCTTTGAGCAGCATATGCGATTTTGCCATGAAACCATTCTCCCATGCATTGCATCCTCATATTTTTGATGGGTAGTCTATTATCTGTCCTGTTTTCATGTGAATATCCTCTCATGCATTACCATCTCCGTTGATGGGCAGTGTTCTATATGCTCATTATGTGCATAGTTTTACTAATCTTTTTATAGTGAGCATATTGTACCTATTTAAAATGCCTCCCCACGGGACAGAGGTAGACACCAGGGTCGTTTTTTTAACGTAGAGAAAAGGTATAAAAAAAAATAATAATCTCAGTCGTGAAAGACTGCTCTCCACTGAAAGGTAACAAGAAATGGAAGTGCAGCATCTGGAGAACAGATACTACAATTTGATCTTGGCCATAACATAATGTATTTGTCGTTTCTTATTAATAAGATAAAAATAGCTGTATATGTTATTGGGTCGTTGAAATCAGTAATTATTGGATGCTAAAAATGGGATCGAAACAGAAACCTTTGTTTCTTTAGAGTAGAACTTGAATAATTGTTTTATCCTTCGACCTAAGTTGTAGTTGCAAATGAAAATTGATGATCGAACACGTCGCTATTAGTATAAGCAGCAGCAGCAGCAGCAGCTGGTGGATGGGGGTGGCTTAATAATTACAAACATGGACTAACAATTGTGGTGTGTCATGTTCGACGTCATTGAGTTCCACAGAAACGCTACCACTTTTGAATGTTGACAACATTAAGTAAGCCTGTCTTTTTATAGGAAAAAAATTCTTACTGAAAAGCTATCTTATCTTAGAAACAAATCCGTTGCCAAGATCGCTGAAAAAATGAGTGGATCATTCTACAGCTCTAGTAGATATCTCACTGTCGATGCTAATATCTACCTGTATAAGAGTCAAGTACGTCCAACGATGGAGTATTGTTGCGACATATGGGCAGTAGCTGCTCGGGGCACCCTATCTTAATTTGACAGAATTCTAAACTGGCTTCGTAATTTAGTGAGTGATGCCATTTCCTCTTCTCTGCAACCTAAAGACGTTATGAACTTGTCTTTGCTCTATCGGTATTTTCATGGCAAGTTCTCAACTGAGCTCCAATCCATACCTTCTTGCCAATCCTTTACAAAAAAAACACCCGTCTAGCTATAACCACTATCAAATATTTCACTCACTCTCTATCGATGTTTAAATCTAAAGGTGGATTCTATGAACAAAGATTCTTTCTTAAAACTGCCCGCATGTAGAACTCTGTTTCGTTGGTGTGCTTTCCAGATGACTATAATATTGTTGTCTTCAAGTCCAACGTAAAAAAGTTCCTATTGAACCGTCCTCTTAAATAATCTAATCAAACTAAATTTCCACTACTAACGATTATTATACTATTGCTCCAATGACTACGATACGCACACTAATCATTATCCTCCAGTGGCTTCCGGACCGTGGTTTGTGGTAACCACTTTATTAACATTATCTGATTTATTCAGAATGAACGAATTATTTTGACCAACGAAGCAGCAGCTGATGAGAATGCGTTTATGCGGACCTGAAATCACATAAAGAAAATGTACTTGCTTTTAAATATAATGCATTTTTAATAACGCAATTCCGTAAAATCTATATATCTGTGAAATAGAAATTGTCTGTCTGTGTGTGTACATTTCCCTACCAAACTACTTTGTCAATTTTCTGTCTACGGACTCGAGATTTGACATAAGGGTAAATTATTATAGAAAAGTGATCCTCCACTTTATCGAAACTAACATTTCTTCAAAAAGCTCCAGGGTCCAGGAATTCATACCATAAATTTGCGACGGGTTTGATTATCAGATTTGGTGTCAGAAGAAAAAATCGGCTTGTATAAAAAAAAAAAAAACGAAATTAAATGTCATTTTTTATCATAAAAATAATTATTTGTCCAATCATGAGAAAGTGAACGGAGACCTGGGGTCATCTTTTGTTCGTTTGGCTCTTTTTGTTGTGTTTTTTTAGTAAATGCCCTGGCGGTTATCTTGCTTGCCAAACTGTAGCGATTACGTTGAATACTAAATATCTTCAAATATGGATAACTACTTGTTTGCGATGGAAATGAATGCAATATTCGTTCTCAGCGACCCCAAAAACTTATAGGTCGATAATTCAAAGGTGAATTCATAGGGGTCGGTAAACTAAAAAAAATACCGATTTATGGAAATAACGATGTATGTGATATCATATATGGTAAAAAAAATATATTTAATATTAAATCTACATAATTATAAAACTCAAATGACCTTGTAATGGGTATTGTAACCCAACATCTGGTTTACGACTCCCGGTTGCGTATGCGTGCATAAACATAAACCCATAACAGCGTAAACAAATAAACATAAATCGGTATTTTTGCAGAATTTAACCTGCGCACTAAAATATTAACGCTATTATTTAGAAATTATTATTTAACATGGGAAGGGTGGGGATGTTTTGCAACTATTCTGTATTACAACTATACTGTTTTAATATTAATAAATCAACGTTAACCCGTTGACAACGTATTGTTTTACTGTGTACGTTTTCAGCGACCCAATTGTTTTTTTGTTTTTTTTTCGTATTTAAATTATCCAAATAAAAAATTGTTATATTTTCTGCATTTTTTTACATCGTTCATTCCCGTATTAAGTTTAAGTTATTTTAACGCAATTTTCTTACAAATAAATGTACATTAGCCCGTTGACAACCATAGGAACATTTTACAACGTATTGTTTTACTGTGTACGTTTTCAGAGTCCCGATTGTTTCTTTTTCGCGTTTAAATTAAAAGATATATCAAACTTTGAATTTTACTTTAAGTATTATGCTATCAGTTCAGTGCACATATACCTATAATTATGGGAAACGAATCACTTATATCGTAAGTTCCAAATCTGGTAACGTTACCACTGTTCCAACATGACACGTATATGAACCGATTAAAAATTAAAAATTGAAAATGAACTAAGATGAATGTACAAAATTTATGACGAGTTTTTCCATTTAAGCCCATTTTTTTTGCCCGTCTGTCCGTCTGTTTATCTGTCCGTATGTCTCTCTATAATTTCAAACTCCGTCTTTCCGAAACTAAAAGTCACAGAGCGGTGCGAGTGGCCTGAAATGATTGGATTTTAATGGACCATTCTTTAATGGGTCGTTGGCCGGTTAAAATAGTTTTTAAAGGGTAAAAATAGGTCTAAATTGAAGATAAATTGTATATACTTTGTATATTCATCTTTGTTTTGAATCTTTTGTTTTTAATGAGTTTATAAACGTGTCACGTTGGTACAGTGGTAACGTCACCAGGTTTGACTGCTACAGTTTTCTTTTGGTTTCGATTCTATCTGGTTGCACCTAAATACTTTTTTTACGTTTGAAATCACGACTATAATATATACAAAATCTGGAAAATTTGATTATCATAATTAAGCTCGTTCGTTTATTTCCTGGATATTCTTTTTATTAAATCTATTTCATTAATGGGTAGGCAATTTTACGATTTATGTGTCCATAAAAATATCCTGTCCCCGAAAACCGTATACATTGAAAGTAACCGTATTTCAACACCAAATATAATATATATATATATATATATATATATATATATATATATAATTTAAAGGAGATTAGAATAATAGTCTAAAGAGCTAAGGACAAAAAGTTAACATTCATCCTACACATAAACTATCTGAAAAAAAAATGTAACAAAGCTGTAAATCTTTTGAGAGTGGTAGCACATACCGATTGGGGTGCAGACAGGGAAACACTCCTTAAACTTTACAGAGCACTAGTCCGTTCAAAGCTAGACTACGGTTGTTTCATATATGGATCAACCCGAACATCATATATAAAAAGCCTAGACCCTATTCACCATACTGGCCTAAGATTGGCCCTAGGAGCATACAGAACTTCCCCCGTGAACAGTCTATACACGGAAGCACACGAACCCCCACTAGATCTAAGGCGAGAAAAGTTAGCCCTTCAATATTTACTGAAACTGAAGTCTTGCCCAAACAACCCTGCATACCAATGTACCTTCTATCCTAAATATGAAGAACTCTTTAACATGAGAAGAAAAACTATCAAAACGTTCGGGCTCCGAATGAAGGAAAGCATTGAAGAATCGAAAATTCCAATCTCCAGCATTCACAACTTCATACTGCCTAAAACACCCCCATGGACCATGAAACAAGTTGAAATAAAACTCAACCTAAAGAAAAGGTCCAAATCTACCACAAACCCTATTGAATACCACGACGAACTTCAACATTTAAAATTACAATATTCAGACTACACCTTTATCTACACAGACGGGTCTAAAAGCAACAATCACACTGGATGTGCAGCAACGTACCATAAAACCACAATGAAGAGAAATCTTCAAAATGAAGCATCTATATTCACTGCTGAGACTATAGCTATCGATCTAGCACTCAACATAATTTCAGAGGAAACCACCAAAAACTTCATCATTCTCACAGATTCTCTATCAGTCCTATTATCTATACAAAATCAAAAACAAGAAAATCCACTAACAACAAAATTCATAGAAAAAATCAATATCCTTTCAACTACTAACAACATTATTCTTGTCTGGATCCCCAGCCATGTGGGGATCAAAGGCAATGACAGGGCAGATACAGCTGCAAAAAGATCTTCTCACCTTCCAACTGACAATTTTAAGATTCCACATACTGATCTTAGACCCCAGATAAAAGCATACATACAGGAAAAATGGCAACTGCGGTGGAGTCAGCAAGAGGGCAGCAAATTATACTCAATCAAACCTGAACTTAAGGAACGATGTCCGGACATCAAGAGATCACGCCGAGAAGATGTGATACTGACTCGGCTGCGCATAGGACACACCAACTTTACTCATTCTTATATACTAAATGGAGAATCGGCGCCAGAGTGCATCCCATGCCAGGAGACACTCACAGTAAAACATATCCTAGTTGGGTGTGATGACCTTGCCCCAACTAGAAAATTATATTATACAGAAAGCAATATGGAAGACCTTTTTGAAAAGGTCAACTCAGCAAATATTCTAGCATACCTAAGGAAAGTAAATTTATATAAGAAAATTTAAGGAAATTTAAAGTCACCCAAATATACACATCCATGTATAAATACAACATTTAATTTCGTAGTTAAATTTTATAAAAAAAGGGAGGAAAGGCTGAAAAAGTCATCCCCCCCCTCCCAATAAAAAAAGTTAAAAAAAAGGACTCCGGCATTAAATGACCACATAGGTTGATATGCCGTAAAACCAATCAATCAATCAATCAACTAAAGAGCTAAGTGTATTTTAATGTAATAGTGAAATTACTAGTTTAATTAAAATACAGGAAATGCTCGTTGTAATTTAGATATATAATAAGCTCGATAGTTAAATGTCCTAGAGCTAATTCAATATTAAGTTATGTGATTTATAATTTAAAAATAAAAAAAAAAATTTTTAAATTTAAAAATCAAATTTTAATTAAATTAAAAATCAGTTTCATAAGAAGGAACAACAACAAAGTCAATTATCTGTACGATCGTTTCGGAAATCCGTGCTTTTTATTTGTGGTATACATGAAGTCACGTAGAACAATTATACATAGTTTTTTTGGTAAGCACGGTCCCCTCATCAGCAAATTTAGGAGGATTTCTATTGAATTTAAAAGACACCATAAATAAACCTAGCATTAAAAGTAAGGCAGATAAATCTGAAAAATTGAAATAAAAGGTTTGGATTTAAAATTTATAAGAAAATTAGGATAGGTTAGAGATAGAAATGAGTAGAAAAATATATATTTTTTGAATTTACATAATAAATTTGATTTAAAAATATATAGAGATAGTTACCTTTTAGTTTTTCTTTTTTTGAAATCAGGAACTGTGTTTAAAGTAGTCATTTAGATGTTTGCTATAGCTTTTTATTTTATTGAATGATGAATTTTAAAAGGGCGACGCTCGTGCAGTAAATTGTTTCCATTAGCGTATTTTGATTTAAAGACGCTACAGCTAATATATATAGAGAGAATATTTATTTTGCAAGTTTTTAAGGGGAGATAATTGTCATGTGTTATTGGCTTTATTTATTATTTGATTTACGGATCTAAGGGCGGTAATTGGTCTAACTTAATTTATTTAAAAAAATCCTATGGTTCAACCCCCCGTATTCCAAAAACCTAGAAACAAACATAGCTAGAGAATTTTTTAAAATATTAGATAAGAACTTTAAAGCCCCCCATAGATATAATAAAATTTTCAATAAGAACACAATTACAGTCTCTTACTCTACTATGCCTTACCTTCATCAGAAAATAATTAGCTCTAATAATAAGAAAATTAATAAACTACAAAATACAACTATACAAAATGCATCGGACTGTAACTGTAGAAGAAAAAATAAATGTCCCCTACAAGGCTCATGTAAAATTAAAAATGTTATCTATAGATGCACAGTATCAAAACCTCCAAATATACAAGAACCTACCAACAGCCATAACTCAACTACCAGATTAAATAATAACACCAACTTAAATCAATCTACCGATCAATTACTAATAAACCCACCACATTATAATCCAACAATAGACCTAACGGAAAATAATCATAATAATCAAGAGGTAATATATATTGGTTCAACATCTGGCCTAATAAAACATAGAATTTCAACGCACAAACATTCTTTTAAAAATAACTCTCTATCAAACCAAACTACTCTATCAAACTATATTTGGCAACTAAAAAATAGCAATATTTCTTTCAACTTAAAATGGCAAATAACTGAGATTGCAAATTATATAAACCAGGAGATAAATTTTGTACACTATGTACAAAAGAAACCCTAAAAATTTTAAAATATGAAGATATAAAAAGCACAACCAAACTAGTAAATTCCAGACACGAGCTTCTAACATGTAATCATAAACCTTGGTTTAAATTTAATAAATATAAACCACCTTAAATCATTAAAAATTACTCATTAGTAAAAATAGATTACAATTTTTTTTTTAATAAATTAAGTTAGACCAATTACCGCCCTTAGACCCGTAAATCAAATAATAAATAAAGCCAATAACACATGACAATTATCTCCCCTTAAAAACTTGCAAAATAAATATTCTCTCTATATATATTAGCTGTAGCGTCTTTAAATCAAAATACGCTAATGGAAACAATTTACTGCACGAGCGTCGCCCTTTTAAAATTCATCATTCAATAAAATAAAAAGCTATAGCAAACATCTAAATGACTACTTTAAACACAGTTCCTGATTTCAAAAAAAGAAAAACTAAAAGGTAACTATCTCTATATATTTTTAAATCAAATTTATTATGTAAATTCAAAAAATATATTTTTTCTACTCATTTCTATCTCTAACCTATACTAATTTTCTTATAAATTTTTAATTCAAACCTTTTATTTCAATTTTTCAGATTCATCTGCCTTACTTTTAATGCTAGGTTTATTTTTGGTGTCTTTTAAATTCAATAGAAATCCTCCTAAATTTGCTGATGAGGAGACCGTGCTTACCAAAAAAACTATGTATAATTGTTCTACGTGACTTCATGTATACCACAAATAAAAAGCACGGATTTCCGAAACGATCGTACAGATAATTGACTTTGTTGTTGTTCCTTCTTATGAAACTGATTTTTAATTTAATTAAAATTTGATTTGTAAATTAAAAAAAAAAATTTTTAATTTTTAAATTATAAATCACATTACTTAATATTTAATTAGCTCTAGGACATTTAACTATCGAGCTTATTATATATCTAAATTACAACGAGCATTTCCTGTATTTTAATTAAACTAGTAATTTCACTATTACATTAAAATACACTTAGCTCTTTAGACTATTATTCTAATCTCCTTTAAATTATTAGCTCCCTATAACAGGTTGAGTTTATATACGTAATTGTAGATATGTTTCATAAGAAGGACACACAATTATTAACTAAATGCATCCCCATACCCCCTAAAGACACCTTTATAACCAGATTAATTACAAGTATAAATACATTTATAAGGAACTTGAGATGGAAAGCCTACCATTTTGATAATTACCAAAATGAAACCACAGAACCAATACACCACCAACCTGGAGAAATAAAATAAACCATCATCAGACAAGACAATGAAGAAAGAAAAGCAGCGAAATACTACAGACTAAAAACATACAAAAACCCTAAGAGAAACATAGACACTGAAAATTTCGAAAATGACTTAATCAACCTGATTAAAAATATTAAATTTAAGAAAAATAAAAAAAATATCACTCGAACACTTAAAAAAATAAATAAATTTTCAAAATCTATTTCTATAAGCCAACAAAATAAACTCATAGTACCGGCAGATAAAACTGGAAATTTCTACACAATCGACTATATACAATATAAAAATCTAATATATAAAGAACTTAATAAAAATTATAAAACTACTAATAAATCAGCACTAAATAAAATAAATAATGATGCAAAAAACATTTTAACTAAACTTAAAATAGATAAATACACAGAAATAACGGTACCAGGTACCCCGAGATTTACTTTAAAAGACCACAAACACAGCTTCAATATTAACCCTACTATTAGACTCATTTGCCCCTCGAAATCAGATATAGGACTGGTTAGTAAAAACATATTAGATAGAATTATCCCCAAAATTAAATCCATAATAAAATACCCACTATGGCAATCTTCCAACCAAGTAATCGACTGGTTTTCTAATATTCAAAATAAAAATAATATTAAATTTCTTTCTTTTGACATTGAATCATATTACCAATCTATATCACCTATCCTACTTAATAAATCTCTATTAATGGCACGAAAATTAACTAATATAACTCAAGACGAAACTAAACTAATACTTATAGCTAGACAGTCTTTAATAACATTTGATAATAAATATTGGACCAGGAAAAATACCCCTAACCACTTCAACATTTTAATGGAATCGACCGACTCGACTCAGGTCACTGATCTAGTTGGCCTTTTCCTTTTAAATGAAATACATTGTATACTCCATAAACAATTCAAGCTTGAAGGAGGGCTATATAGAGATGATGCACTTTTCATAACGAATTCTACTAATAAAAATTATGAAAAAGCAATTAAAGCTCTACATAAATTATTTAAAAATTATGGACTTAGTATAAAAATCGACCCTAATAAAAAAATTGTTAATTTCTTAGACATAACCTTAAATCTTGAAAATTCTACCTTTGAACCACTTCTATATGTCCACAATCAATCAAACCACCCTAAATCAATATTA